>NC_048576.1:91027585-91047585 GCF_013265735.2 Oncorhynchus mykiss | reverse complement strand
AGTTCAGTTCATTCTGTTTGTGCCTTTGTGAGGTATTGTTCATTTTGACTTTACTCAGCCTTTTCCTAGCTCATTTGTGAGAACCAGTTATAGCCTTCAGTCCTAGTTTTGATTCACCTGCCTGTTTGCCTACCTGTGTATGACCATTGTCTGCCTGTGACCACGATTCCTGCCTTCTGCGAAGGCGAAATAAACACCAGCCGCGTTCTGCTTGTGAATCTACACCTTTTTATCCCTGAGAATTCATTACACCTTTTTCTCCATGAGAATTCATTACACCTTTTTCTCCCTGAGTATTCATTACACCTTTTTCTCCCTCAGTATTCATTACACCTTTATCTCCCTGAGTATTCATTACACCTTTATCTCCCTGAGTATTCATTACACCTTTTTCTCCCTGAGAATTCATTACACCTTTTTCTCCCTGAGAATTCATTACACCTTTTTCTCCCTGAGTATTCATTACACCTTTTTCTCCCTGAGTATTCATTACACCTTTTTCTCCCTGAGAATTCAGTACACCTTTTTCTCCCTGAGTATTCATTACACCTTTTTCTCCCTGAGTATTCATTACACCTTTTTCTCCCTGAGAATTCAGTACACCTTTTTCTCCCTGAGTATTCATTACACCTTTTTCTCCCTGAGTATTCATTACACCTTTATCTCCCTGAGTATTCATTACACCTTTATCTCCCTGAGAATTCATTACACCTTTTTCTCCCTGAGTATTCATTACACCTTTTCTCCCTGAGTATTCATTACACCTTTTTCTCCCTGAGTATTCATTACACCTTTATCTCCCTGAGTATTCATTACACCTTTATCTCCCTGAGAATTCATTACACCTTTTTCTCCATGAGAATTCATTACACCTTTTTCTCCATGAGAATTCATTACACCTTTTTCTCCCTGAGTATTCATTACACCTTTTTCTCCCTGAGTATTCATTACACCTTTATCTCCCTGAGTATTCATTACACCTTTATCTCCCTGAGAATTCATTACACCTTTTTCTCCCTGAGTATTCATTACACCTTTTTCACCCTGAGTATTCATTACACCTTTTTCTCCCTGAGTATTCATTACACCTTTTTCTCCCTGAGTATTCATTACACCTTTTTCTCCCTGAGTATTCATTACACCTTTTTCTCCCTGAGTATTCATTACACCTTTTTCTCCCTGAGTATTCATTACACCTTTATCTCCCTGAGTATTCATTACACCTTTATCTCCCTGAGTATTCATTACACCTTTTTCTCCATGAGAATTCATTACACCTTTTTCTCCATGAGAATTCATTACACCTTTTTCTCCCTGAGTATTCATTACAGGATGTACTGGACCAACTCTACTATCATTGTTATACTAAACACAGACCATAGTGAATTATGCCTCATTCAAATACATTCCTCTCTCTTGACATTCTGTGAGCATGTCATCACAGAGACATATAGTTCTTGACATTCTGTGAGCATGTCATCACAGAGACATATAGTTCTTGACATTCTGTGAGCATGTCATCACAGAGACATATAGTTCTTGACATTCTGTGAGCATGTCATCACAGAGACATATAGTTCTTGACATTATGTGAGGATGTCATCACAGAGACATATAGTTCTTGACATTCTGTGAGGATGTCATCACAGAGACATATAGTTCTTGACATTCTGTGAGGATGTCATCACAGAGAAATATAGTTCTTGACATTCTGTGAGGATGTCATCACAGAGACATATAGTTCTTGACATTCTGTGAGGATGTCATCACAGAGACATATAGTTGTTGACATTCTGTGAGCATGTCATCACAGAGACATAGTTCTTTGACATTCTGTGAGGATGTCATCACAGAGACATATAGTTCTTGACATTCTGTGAGGATGTCATCACAGAGACATATAGTTGTTGACATTCTGTGAGCATGTCATCACAGAGACATATAGTTCTTGACATTCTGTGAGGATGTCATCACAGAGACATAGTTCTTGACATTCTGTGAGCATGTCATCACAGAGAAATATAATTATTGACATTCTGTGAGCATGTCATCACAGAGACATATAGTTCTTGACATTCTGTGAGCAGGTCATCACAGAGACATATAGTTCTTGACATTCTGTGAGCATGTCATCACAGAGACATATAGTTCTTGACATTCTGTGAGGATGTCATCACAGAGACATATAGTTCTTGACATTCTGTGAGCATGTCATCACAGAGACATATAGTTATTGACATTCTGTGAGGATGTCATCACAGAGACATATAGTTCTTGACATTCTGTGAGCATGTCATCACAGAGACATATAGTTATTGACATTCTGTGAGCATGTCATCACAGAGACATATAGTTATTGACATTCTGTGAGCATGCCATCACAGAGACATATAGTTCTTGACATTCTGTGAGGATGTCATCACAGAGACATATAGTTCTTGACATTCTGTGAGCATGTCATCACAGAGACATATAGTTATTGACATTCTGTGAGCATGCCATCACAGAGACATATAGTTCTTGACATTCTGTGAGCATGTCATCACAGAGACATATAGTTCTTGACATTCTGTGAGCATGTCATCACAGAGACATATAGTTATTGACATTCTGTGAGCATGTCATCACAGAGACATATAGTTATTGACATTCTGTGAGCATGCCATCACAGAGACATATAGTTCTTGACATTCTGTGAGGATGTCATCACAGAGACATATAGTTCTTGACATTCTGTGAGCATGTCATCACAGAGACATATAGTTCTTGACATTCTGTGAGCATGCCATCACAGAGACATATAGTTCTTGACATTCTGTGAGCATGCCATCACAGAGACATATAGTTCTTGACATTCTGTGAGCATGTCATCACAGAGACATATAGTTCTTGACATTCTGTGAGCATGCCATCACAGAGACATATAGTTCTTGACATTCTGTGAGCATGCCATCACAGAGACATATAGTTCTTGACATTCTGTGAGCATGTCATCACAGAGACATATAGTTCTTGACATTCTGTGAGCATGCCATCACAGAGACATATAGTTCTTGACATTCTGTGAGCATGTCATCACAGAGACATATAGTTCTTGACATTCTGTGAGCATGTCATCACAGAGACATATAGTTCTTGACATTCTGTGAGCATGTCATCACAGAGACATATAGTTCTTGACATTCTGTGAGCATGCCATCACAGAGACATATAGTTCTTGACATTCTGTGAGCATGTCATCACAGAGACATATAGTTCTTGACATTCTGTGAGCATGCCATCACAGAGACATATAGTTCTTGACATTCTGTGAGCATGTCATCACAGAGACATATAGTTCTTGACATTCTGTGAGCATGCCATCACAGAGACATATAGTTCTTGACATTCTGTGAGCATGCCATCACAGAGACATATAGTTCTTGACATTCTGTGAGCATGTCATCACAGAGACATATAGTTCTTGACATTCTGTGAGCATGTCATCACAGAGACATATAGTTCTTGACATTCTGTGAGCATGTCATCACAGAGACATATAGTTCTTGACATTCTGTGAGCATGTCATCACAGAGACATATAGTTCTTGACATTCTGTGAGCATGTCATCACAGAGACATATAGTTCCGTGAGGAACATGTCCTGTATACGCTGATCTATTTAGTAAGCAGAGGAGTATAATTCCAAATACCTTCCACTTACTGTAGTAATAACCTGGACATGCATTGTGCACATTCTGCAGAAATCACAGTATCACATCTCAACAGTTGAACAAACCTCTCGACAAACAGTGAGGTGTAATGGCTTAAGCCTGCAGTTATTAGAGTCGTATTACCTTGATGAGCTCTGAAATCAGGATAATTATACCTTTTCCAACTGGTGATGAAACAAAAACAACCTAACCCCAAACGTATCTAATTCTCTCCTTATCCCCAACATGTATTTTGGGGGTATAGTGTTTCTGTGGCTTATGTCATCCAGCTTGAGTTGACAGACAGAGGACCTACTTGCTTGGCCGGCACCACTTCCAGTCAGCCAATGAGACGGAGTATTGTAATTACAGGTACGGCTGTCAGGCCAATCAGGGTTGATTTGAATGAAAATGCCAGGTCGTGACCCCTGGAGGTTACGTAGCAACACAGGTGAGGCCGTATCCTGGCACACTGCCCTTTTTTTGGACCAAATACAGTATTGCTGAAGCGAAACCTTCAGATTTTCAATGAGCACTTTAATTTAGTTTGTTTCTATGTATGTTGTTCTGAACCGTGGATCCAGCAAAGTAGTGTTCACACATACAGTAGACCACATTAGAGATTAGTGTTCACACATACAGTAGACCACATTAGAGATTAGTGTTCACACATACAGTAAACCACATTAGAGTTTAGTGTTCACACATACAGTAGACCACATTAGAGTTTAGTGTTCACACATACAGTAGACCACATTAGAGATTAGTGTTCACACATACAGTAGACCACATTAGAGATTAGTGTTCACACATACAGTAGACCACATTAGAGATTAGTGTTCTCACATACAGTAAACCACATTAGAGATGTATTGTAATGCTATTATTTGGTTGTAATCCAGGAATATGTAAGCAATAGAAACACTGTACATCACAATAACAACTCAAAAAGTAAACACATTATTAGAACTGTGTATTGATACATTGTTATTATCATTATTGTTATTATTATTACTATTATTATTATCATCCATATTACTAACATAATTATTTAAATATCATTACCATCATTGCTTCTGCTGAATTCTAGAGTTTATGATGTCACTAAATAATGTATAACAGCACTGCGTAGTACATCGAAAAAATAACATTCTATTTCAACCTTAAAAATGTGTATGTGGAACTTTATATTCGGATTAGGTTTCTAAAATGAAATACCCGGATTAGTGACTGAACCCTCTCTACAAAGCGCCCATTGTCGCAGACCAAACAAGTTCTGGCGCTCGCCCAACAAGGTTGACCTTACTGCTGGTGACACATTTGTTTCGTTTCATTTAGGCAGCGTTATTTATTTGGGTGGTACCTACTTTTGTGCTTTTCATGTCAATCAAATGTTATAATACAGTTAAAATGTGAAGCAGCTCATGCATTGATTATTTGTGTTATTGATTATTTAACTTGTGTTATTGATTATTTAACTTGTGTTATTATTGATGGTGTTGTTGTTGTAATTAGTATTACCATATAATAATGATCACGACCTAAATATATATTTTATAATTTTTCGAAATCAACATCAGTAAAATCGAAAGTATTGACGAGTAGTCTTGAAAACAACACTTAACATGAGCAAATAATGGAGCAGCGAGAAAGAGAGAGAGAGCAAAGAGAGAGAGAGATAAATCACCTTCAATTGAAACATTTAAATTGAGAGGGAAAGCGCAAGAGAGCGAGAGAGAGAGAGAGAGAAAGAGAGATAGAGAAGAGAGAGAGAGATAAAGTTGATAAACACTATTAGCTGTATGTATTTGCCAATTAACACTATATTATGCCATATAGATACAGTGTCACTTTAACAATTAGTAAAAAATAATTGACTCATTATACAATATGTACGGACGGAGAGAGTGAATTTAGAAGTATCTCTCATTGCGGTTCCTATGTAGCTCTTACTTATGGAACTACAGGCCTATATACCCACAATGACATACATGGTGAGGGCGACCATAATGTTTACTATGATTATAAAGTATTTTCAACATTATTTTATGAAGATGAGCATTCATTTCTAATCATCTATAGGTCTACTCACTGCTGACATTATGGGGACGTCACAGCCCTTCAGTGGAGTTTCTGGACTGTTGTCTCCCCCTATTGGTCAAAATAGACGGTGCTGCTGTGCGGTGGCACCGAGAGCAGTCGATGTTGTGTAACAATCCACATCAAATTACAGAAAGCATTCAGCAGGAGATACCACAAAAACAAGACAGCAATTATGGGTTTTACTGAATTATATTAAGCAGATACTTTATTTTTATGTAGGTTAATAGGCCTGGCCAATTTACATCAGTAAAACAGTTTCTTTGGCTGAATATTTGAGATGCCACATCATGTTCAGTAACTGTACTTCTTCATATGAAATTAGCTAGTCTAGTATCCATTTCAAAACGAAACTCTACATCCTCGTAGATGTATTTTCAAAATGAATTTAGTTTGTTTCTATTGAAAATACAAGTGCTACAATAAATAAAAACAAACAATAAAGTAAGAAAATGTACTTGAATAAGACAATAGAGTTGGTCATGTTTTTATGTTTAATACTTTAATCGAAAGATGGACACATGACAAACTGGTGGTTATACCAGACAATATATATTTGAACATTTGTATATTTCGTTTTTTGAGTAAAATATACCAACAATGAACACAAACAAGTATCTAGGCAATATGACTCTATGATTACATGCTTATAATAAAGGAATAAATTATGAATTATTGAATAAATGAACATTTTCCGACAAAGTAAAAATAATTTAACAAATTAACATATTTTATTTGATGTTATGTCCCTCTCTCTGTTGTTGACTGAAGATTGGGGGGAGCGCAGAGTCAAATTTCGTCTCCGCCTCCTAAAAATGTTCACCCAATCGCTTCCTTCCTGACTTGGACCAGTCTATAAATACAGGCTTCACACTGAAAGTGTATTCATAATTCTCTCAATGATCTTGGAAGTTTGACGCGAACATTAAATTGCGACTTTATGTCAGAAATTGTTTTATTTCCAAGAGAAGTATTCATTAGAGTGCGTTTGCAGCGTGCCTATTCCATCGGGTCGCAAGAAAACGTGCTTTGAATAGGCGACTTTTGAAAGGACTTCACATTAACATCCTGACAGTTTTCAGGAGTGCATCTTTGTCAACCAATTTGCGCAGCGAACTCAGTGACATTCATTGCAGCCCGTGGGCACAGCAGCAGTTGGATTCTAAAGTCTTGATAGGAAGGAATTTTTCCCTCCAAGAGCAATTCATTGCATTAGCTCAGCGGTCATTTTTTTCGCATGAATCTACTCGACCCCTTCCTGAAGATGACAGACGAACAGGAGAAGTGTTTCTCTGACGCTCCAAGCCCCAGCATGTCTGAGGATTCGGTCGGCTCGCCGTGCCCGTCTGGCTCCGGTTCCGACACCGAGAATACCAGGCCGTCCGATAATCATCTCTTACTGGGTCCAGACGGCGTGCTCGGCGAGTTCAAGAAGGCTGACCAAGACAAGTTCCCTGTATGTATCAGAGATGCGGTGTCTCAGGTGCTGAAGGGTTACGACTGGACCTTGGTGCCCATGCCCGTCCGACTGAACGGCTCCAGCAAAAACAAGCCCCATGTCAAGAGACCCATGAACGCGTTCATGGTGTGGGCTCAAGCCGCCCGGAGGAAACTGGCGGACCAGTACCCACATCTCCACAATGCAGAACTCAGCAAAACCCTGGGGAAACTCTGGAGGTAGGTTGCAACTCATTATCATCACTTTTCCCCACAGTTGAGGATATTTTTAATTTGATCAACTAATATTGTGCTATTCACAAATAGCTTCTTAGATAAAGATTTAATTAATAGCAGTGTGAATCAGTTATTTGGAAATATGTCTGGTGTATAGCTACATTTGCAATTCAATAGTGTAAATTATGGGCATAAATTCGATTCGAATTTGTAGTTTTCAAATATTGGGCTATAATAATAACATCTTAATAATAATAGTAATAATTACAGTACTTGTTTCAACACTTCGAAAACGTGTAATATAATACGATACTTGTTCCAGATTACTCAACGAAGGCGAGAAGCGTCCGTTCGTAGAGGAGGCTGAACGCTTGAGGGTGCAGCATAAGAAAGATCACCCCGACTACAAGTACCAGCCCAGAAGGAGAAAATCCGTGAAGAACGGGCAGAGCGAGCCAGAGGACGGCGAACAAACCCACATCTCTTCCGGTGACATCTTTAAAGCTCTCCAGCAAGCCGACTCGCCCGCGTCCAGCATGGGAGAAGTGCATTCTCCCAGTGAACATTCAGGTAAGAACAATTCATTCGAACAATTCATTAAATTGTCGTTCTAGATAATACCAGGTTTACTCAAACTTGCTTTTGGTCGATATAATCATGTTATAATATAATCATGTTAAAGCAGAATGGGAATCACTATTATGCCGGTGAAATAAGAGTTATATATATATATATCTTTATATTGTAAATGCCTCTACTATCCTATTCAGAACGTGAATATCAGTGCCTTTAGGGCTCTCATGAACTAACACACATGTCAATGATTTGTGGTTTTTACAAGCCATCATGCAAATCTACCACCTGTCTTTACTCTGCCCACTTATCTCTTCCTCTTTAAAGCACATTAGATAATGGCACCATTCCCTTCATGGCGGGAAACTCAGAAATCTTATCTGCACTTTCTTAATTTCCAAGCATATCTTTATTAGCTCCCTGGTTGCATCATTTGTGTCAATAATATCATGATGGTGTGCAGTGAGATGAACTCTTTGTTTTTCGACCAGCAGGCCAGTCCCAGGGCCCACCTACACCACCGACCACCCCCAAAACAGACCTGGCTGTGGGCAAGGCCGACCTGAAGCGTGAGGGCCGCCCCCTGCAAGAGGGCACGGGCCGCCAGCTCAACATCGACTTCCGAGACGTGGATATCGGCGAGCTGAGCAGCGACGTCATCTCCAACATCGAAGCTTTCGATGTCCATGAGTTCGACCAGTACTTACCGCCCCACGGGCACCCCGGCATGCCTGGCATCAACGGCGCCCAGACGAGCTACACGGGCAGCTACCGCGGCATCAGCTCTAACTCCATTGGCCAGGTGGGTGCTGGAGGCCATGGCTGGATGTCCAAGCAGCAGCAGCAGCCCATCTCCATCCTGAGTGGAGGTGGAGGTACTGGGGGAGAGCAAGGCCAGAGCCAGGGGAGAACCACTCAGATCAAGACGGAGCAGCTGAGCCCCAGTCACTACAGTGAGCAGCAGGGCTCCCCTCCCCAGCATGTCACCTATGGTTCATTCAACCTGCAGCACTACAGTGCCTCATCCTACCCCTCCATTACCCGCACCCAGTATGACTATTCTGATCACCAGGGCGGCGCCAACTCTTATTATAGCCATGCAGGTGCCCAAGGCTCAGGGCTTTATTCCTTCAGCAGCTATATGAGCCCCAGCCAGAGGCCCATGTATACCCCCATCGCCGACCCCACCGGAGTGCCCTCGGTGCCCACCCAGACCCACAGTCCACAGCACTGGGAGCAGCAGCCTGTCTACACACAGCTCTCCAGGCCCTGAGAGTCCAGAAGTTAGAGGTCAGCCCTTAGCACAGACTGTCCCATAAGAACCCATCTCCTACCAGAGACTCTTATCTCCCAGAATCCTCAGGGGCCCACAGGCCTCTACGCCAACACACCCTCCACCGCCAATATAAAAACATTCAAGAACTTTTTCAAAGTAATGAACATTTATTATCTTGGGAACAACGGCTCACGACAGTGCCTTTTTTAACGCTCGGAGTTGTGATTATATTTTTATAGGTATAATGTTAAAAGAAACTCCGTTTTGAAAAGAGGAATCCTCCGTGAGGATATATTTGTTATAAATATTTTAGTATGTACTGTGTATGTGTTCTGAACTGTCTTTTGGTACTATATCTTTCGGGGGATTTATACGTTTAATGAGGAAGAGATGCTTTAGGTGAACAACGTCCTCCGCGGCCTTACTTCTCGCTCATGTATTTTTGTACAGGAGCAGGAAGTCAAAAGAAAATAGTCCCCCTACTCACTGCCTGTCCTCTTTTAATACATTCTGCTTTGATTCTCATGTACATATCTTACTGTAATTGTTTACGAGATCTTATAAGAACTGAGCAAAGTTGGTGTTTAAATAGTTTATGGCCGTGACTTATTATGTGACCATGTCATCAGTGAATTAGACAAATTATCGCTATTTTCTTGTTGCTGCGTTAGCAATTAACACATCAGCGCAAGTTATTGTGTTGGGAATGCTAATAGCATTAGAAAGTGCCATATAGTTACACCAGGGGCCTTACTGACTGTGTTGGTAGATGTGACTGAGAAATGCTTTGAATTGCCTTCATGCCGTTGGTGCCTGTTGAAGCGCAGTAGAGAGACTCTTTACATTAGCGATGCTAGCGCAGCAGTGTAGCCTAGAAACCACAGCGTTCTCACTTCCTGTCTGTGGAGAGATACAGGAAGTGGCCTTTGACCCCCAGCAGTCTCCCTTCCAGTTGTCGTTCCTCTGGCCTCTTATTCCTTACAGTCTTAACATCTAATTTATTCATTAGCAATTAATTTTATTTGAAAAGTAATAACTATTTTGCATTTTATTCCTTTTTAATTCAGCAGCGACTAATTGAGATGAGAAAATATGAACTCTTCTGCAGATGGGTTAGCTGTTTCCATGTGGTACAGATTGTTCTAAGCATCTTTGTTTATTTATAATTTGTAAATGTTTTCAGTTGAAATAGTTATTTTGATGATCTAGTTGTGTACAGATGAATTGTGATCAGACTTGATCTGAAATATGGGAAAAAGAAAAAGCTGGGCATTGTTTTATTCTGACAGATATGGATATCATGGTTATTGGAGCTGTGGCTGCAGTGTGAAGATGTCTATCATGGTTATTGGAGCTGTGGCTGCAGTGTGAAGATGTCTATCATGGTTATTGGAGCTGTGGCTGCAGTCTTTCTATAGAATCACCAGCATACTTTTTTGTTTTTGAAAAAAGTTGTGTTCTTTATTCTCTATTCCATATCTTCTCATGTTGGCATCTTTGTAATTCAACTGAATTCTTGTTTTCCTAGGTAAAACACGCCATTGTCTTAAAAGAAGCTTATCTTTTGTATTATATTGTTTGCAATAAAAGAAAACATATTGAAAATAAACTCTATGGTTCTGTTTCAGATATTCAGAGAATGTTATTCTAGATGCAGTATGTACATGCACCCTAGCAGGGGGGTGAACAGTTTTATCCACTACATTTCTGGAAGTCTCTATCATGTCAACTTAGGAGCAGTGGGGTTCCTTTATACCCATAATGCAATGCTTTGTAAGGGAAGTCGACCCACGCTGAGAGAAAACAGTAAGATGGAGAAGTCATCTAATGACTCAGAATCACATGAAAAAGGAGGTCAGAACCACTGCAGAACATCAAACAGGAGAAAACACTTAACTTATAAAATAAAGAAACTATCTAAAGTATAAACAAAACACAAAACAATATTAACATTGTACAACATTGAATCCATGTAAATAGACTAGCCAGTTCCTATGCTATAACCTGTCAACTACGTAGATAATACCACTGTAGAATCAGAATAGACCTGCGTGTGTAACTTCTCAAGGCCAACATTTGACATTCATTTATCATGTAAAATACCCTGATGAAGGAATGTCCAAATGGTTTTAACAAACTTAACTTTAACCCTTAATCCTAACCTTAACCATAACACTAACCTTAACCCTTACCTTAACCATAAACCTAACCCTAACCCTTACCTTAACCATAACACTAACCTTAACCCTTAAACATTTCCCTAACCGTAACCTTAGCAAGCAGTTGCTTATCAACAGATAGTTTGATAGTATGAGCATCTACAGATGGACCATCCAAATAAAGTGTTACTACAAATGATTTTCAAAGCAAACTTCCATTGTCCTCCCTAGAGTTCCTGAATATGTTTACATTGTCAGCTTGCTCCACTCTTTATGTTCGTACTCCTTGGTTGGTGAGCCAGGGGGCTACTAGCTTCCTTTCATCCTGTCCTGCAGGCTTCCCATACCATGAGGTCACCGGGCCATCAGTCCTACGGCCTATTGGGATGATGTATGTCCACACCCCTTCCCCCACCATGTATACCCCACTGCTTAGAGAAACAAACTGCACATTAAATTCTGTTTATTCATTACCAGCCATAACATAATAGGATTGCGCCACCCTCTATAAATCAATGACAATGTAAACACAATCAGTGGCTAGGTTGGGGAACTTCATGTTGAGAGAATGTTGCTTTCATGTTGAACGTTAGAGGTAGGGTCTCGGGTGACATCTCTGTCCTCACGTCAAGTGGACTGGATCTCTACCACCAACCCACCACTACCTCACTGACTGGCTGTACATACTGGACTGATAGCACTCACCCCCTATTTCATAATACTCTATAATGTATACTGAGATCTGTGGACTCCCTGGCTGATTGCCCAAAGCCGGGTCTCATAGTGTGTTGTAGCCAACTCTTTTATTGTTATCGTACCTTGCAAGCTGACCTGGAACCAGTAATATGCACCGCCTTAGTGTGCCATGAATGAATACTATACTGGTCCTGTATAGGGAACTTTAACTGTGCATCAAAGGTTAGAATAGAGACGTGCCCAAATGTAAAATATAATGCACCAATGACATCAGACAAAAACAGGGGAATTAAACAGTGTCGTACAAGATACCCATCTCACCATGGCCGGCCCAAACAAACCAATCAATCAATCAATCAATCAAACGTATTTATAAAGCCATTTTTACATCAGCCGATGTTACAAAGTGCTATACAGACCACACTGAACTTGACCTTTAAAGGTGTAGAATCCCAGCCCATGTCTGGTGTCTGCAGTGTGGTAATGTAGTAAACAGTAGTGTCTGAGTTGGGGATGGTGGTCTGCTTGACCACCAGCCTGGTTATGTAGAAGTGTTTTTGGTTAACGGGGAGGTTGACAGCTTCCCCTCTTTCCCTCTTCCCCACAGCAGGAGGCAGCAGATTGTGTAAGACCCAGACCCCCTCGTGCCAAGACCCCCAGAGATCCCCTGAGGCACATCCATCACTGCCTCTCTGCAGTGGCCCAGACCAGGAGCAGGGCAGCGGGGTAGGGGGGAATGGGGCTGAGGAGGGCAGGGGGGCTGAGGGGGCAGGGGGCAGAGGTTAGGAGAGAGCAGCTGAGGATGGTCCACTGGAAAGGAGGAAAACCAGGGAGAGAATGGAAGAGTGGTGAGAGAGAGAGAGAGAGAAAGAAGGGGATGAGAAGGAAGAGATGGGGGGGAGAGAGAGAGGGAGAGAGAGGGGGGAGATGGGGATAGACACAGATAGAAGAGAAACAGAGGTGGAGAGATTATACAGAGAAACAGTAATTAGTGAATTGAATGTAGTCTGTACTATTGTCATTGAACACAGATGGAACAGTGATTCTTCTACTTATATGGTGTCATACAGGGTTTGGCTTTTCATCTTCTTCCAGTCCTGTCATTTCCCAACAGCAGCCTTGCTCTGGACCTCACACCTTTTCTCTAAAACAGCACAGAGAGAAGGCAAGAATAAGTGAGAGAGGACTAATGTCCAAGACATCTGAGAAAATCATCAACACACACTCCTACCATGTGTGTGTGTGTGTGTGTGTGTGTGTGTGTGTGTGTGCGGCATGCATGTGTGTGTGTGAAACAGGATCGCACACAGTCATGCAGAAATGTGCACAGAAATATCCACAGTCCCTGGTCATTACAATACTGTGGGCTGTAACAGAGTCCCTGGTCATTACAATACTGTGGGCTGTAACAGAGTCCCTGATCATTACAATACTGTGGGCTGTAACAGAGTCCCTGGTCATTACAATACTGTGGGCTGTAACAGAGTCCCTGGTCATTACAATACTGTGGGCTGTAACAGAGTCCCTGGTCATTACAATACTGTGGGCTGTAACAGAGTCCCTGGTCATTACAATACTGTGGGCTGTAACAGAGTCCCTGGTCATTACAATACTGTGGGCTGTAACAGAGGGTGCTGCTCACCCTGAAATAAAACTAGGGCAGTGACCATGGACCACTTTCACTGGATTTCATCAGATTAGTGTGTCATGTGCCGTAACAGCCTAATAGCCCAGACCCAAGCAGGAAATGACATCAGACTACGAGGCTTTCCCTTCTTGCTGCTAGCATGGCTGTGACTCATTGAAGGGGCACTGCCATGGCCACATTGGAGCCTCACCCAGTAGTAGACAAACAGAGTAAGGGACATAACCCATCAGCTTCACAACAGCCGTCCACAAGGAAGTGCAATGAATACGTAATACAAGGAAATATATTCACGATCCAGGGCGATGTTTCCGCCAAGGTACAGATCTAGGATCAGCTTCCCCTTGCCCAAGCCTTACATTAACCCTTAGTGGGGATGATGCAAAACTGATCCAAGATCAGCGTCTAAGGGAAACTTCTCCACACACCCACATTCACAGGGGCAAAGAAGGACAACAATAGTTGTAATGAAGGAAATAGAAACATTGGGGATCAATCAATCTCAATCAATTACATTTATGAATCCCTTTTTACATCAGCAGTTGTGACTGTGCTTTACTGTGACAGTAGAGATGATAGAATGTTGAAAATAGATTGGAAGAATCGCCTCAAACATACTGTTACAGGAATAATCCTGAGAATAATAAATACATTCATGGATTTACATTAACCTATAATGAGCTTCCCTCAAGCATTTTGTCAGCTCAGCCATGGTAGTGTGTGTGTGTGTGTGTGTGTGTGTGTGTGTGTGTGTGTGTGTGTGTGTGTGTGTGTGTGTGTGTGTGTGTGTGTGTGTGTGTGTATGTGTGTGTGTGTGTGTGAGAGAGAGAGAGAGAGAGAGAGACATGCATGTCTACAGCAGCAGCTTAGTCCAGTTTGTCAATATGTACAGTATGGATGCGGTCCCAGTGCTACCCCTGAAAAGCAGGATTGGGCTGATGAATGTTCCTGAGGAGGATCGGAAACAAGAGCACATTTTTCTCCCTCTCTTCATTGTCCAGGCAGGCATCTCTCTGCCTCTCCATGGGCAGTTTTCCCAGAACGAGCCCATTAATATTCTACAGGGACGCCTGACCCTTCCGAACCCAATGGGTGGTATTTCTGAGGACAACAAGGAAGAGTGAAAGAAAGGATCCAAATCTGGCCAATCACCCTTGGAGACTGAATGACAATAAAATCTGAAAAACAAAGTGACATGAGACTAAACAAGACAGACAGTACAGATTGTGGGGTGGCTGGGTGTATGTGTGTGTGTGTGCACATGTGTTTGCATGTCTTTAATGGAAGTGCTGAACATGAAAGAGGAAAACACTATTGATATTCTGCTTTTGTTTTGGAGTAGTGTGTGTTGCATATTCATTACACTGCACAATGGATGAAATGAAAAACAACGGGAACTTAGAAGCTCTCATTCTGAAACATGCTTGGGGTTCAAAACACTGAATACAAACTTTTTTTGATGACAACTTCAACATCTATTTCACAATTCCCCATAGTGTCTCATCGTTATTCATTTCTTTAACAGCAAGTATTCTTTTTAATCGCTGTCTAGTACACTACAGTCAATGTTTCAAGCTAAAACGCTAGCTTCCTAATTCTCAACATTTTCTCTTTTCCTATCAAGCCATCTTCTCCCATTTGGACTGAACACAAGGGACAGTTTCAATTGACCCCCCCATCTAGGTCACTTTTCAATGGCCAGCTACTCCATAAAAGACTGGCTAAAACCAACACACAGCCCCTGGAGGAAACTCTATCTAAATCACAGTGATCAAATAGTCCTTAGTTCAACCCCGCAGAACACACACACACACACACACACACACACACACACACACACACACACACACACACACACACACACACACACACACACACACACACACACACACACACACACACACACACACACACACACACACGCACGCACGCACACACACTCACACAACCAGAAGCCAGCACTGGCTGGCCAGTCATGAGGTGCGTTGCCAAGGGAACAATACCCTCAAGTTGAAAACTTGCTGCATCTGGTGATTAGTATTATGGTGAGAGTGGATGACAAACTAGACTTACCTCAAGTCTACCATGTGATTAGTATTATGGTGAGAGTGGATGACAAACTAGACTTACCTCAAGTCTACCATGTGATTAGTATTATGGTGGGAGTGGATGACAAACTAGACTCACCTCAAGTCTACCATGTGATTAGTATTATGGTGGGAGTGGATGACAAACTAGACTTACCTCAAGTCTACCATGTGATTAGTATTATGGTGGGAGTGGATGACAAACTAGACTTACCTCAAGTCTACCATGTGATTAGTTAAGTTTAGAAAAGTAATTCCAATTGTTTAAAGTTATGGGATCGTTTAGGTAAGAAATGTGATTAGGGTTGATATGGGATTCAAACCGGCAAACTTGACTTGTGTATAGCAACCTGCAAGTCACATCCTCCGTCACCATCTCTATGGTCAGGATTTACACTGATGTTACAAAACATTAAGAACACCTTCCTAATATTGGATGTCCTTTGGGTGGTGGACCATTCTTAATACACACGAGAAACTGTTGAGCGTGAAAAAATGGTACTCATACACAATCCATGTCTCAAGGCTTGAAACTCCTTCTTTAACCTTTCAGCTCCCCTTCATCTACACTGATTGAAGTGGATTTATCAAGTGACATCAATAAGTGATCATAGCTTTCACCTGGATTCCCCTGGTCAGTCTATGTCATGGAAAGAGCAGGTGTTCCTAATGTTTTGTCCACTCATTGTATAACTACAGTCACATGCTTCGTAAACAAAGGGTGTACACTAACAGTGAAATGCTTTCTTATGGGCCCTTGCTAACAATGCAGAGAGATAAATGATAACACAACAAATAAATACACAATGAGTAATGATAACTTCGCTATATATACAATTCATATACCAGAACTTGTCACATTCACTGTTGTTCACTATTTTACGATAAGGCAGGCAGACAGCTGGTGTTCTGACACAGCCTTAGACCCATTCTGCATCCCAAATGGCACCCTATTCCCTGTAGGACCTGGTCCAAAGTAGTGCACTACATATGTAGTAGGGTGCCATTGGGGAATCAGGCTCAGGAAGTGCCAGTGTGTCTTTGCCCTCTTAACATCCATCTTGTGCCGCCCTATGAGGAAATGCCCCTGTGCCAAGGGTCCAGGCTAGGCCAAGCCAGTCTACTGGAGGCAGTCAACCCATATTGAGCTCACTGTGTGTGTGTGTGTGTGTGTGTGTGTGTGTGTGTGTGCGCGTGCCTGCATATGTACTGTATGTATATGTGTGCAAGTGTGTGTGTTTGCTCCCTCCTCCCTGCCTTTGACTCAGGATGTGGAAGGAACCTGGCACAGGCCCCAGGTCAGTGCTGATAAATGATATTACCATAATCTCATTAAGTGTGTCTGAGGGTCTCATGTGCACCAGACCGGCGGCCAGTGTGTGGGAGAGGTGGGTGGTTGGGAGTGGGGTGGAGCATGGTGGTGGAGGTAGTGGCTAAAACACACACACCAACACAAACAACACACCCACCCATGCACACACACGCACACACACAACTGTTTGCATTTAGACACAGATAAATCATCATTATCCTATTGATCAACAGGTTTGACCTAACAGAAGGGACAGATTTCTCACAGTACGCTGCAGTAGCAGTTGGAGGCTGATTTACTGTGCTGTACTTTTAACATAGAACAAGATGTTATTCCTCATGCCTGTGTCTCATTTGAATAGACTGTAAGATTACAATACCTGATATGAAAGATTTGCGATACAATCAACATATTACAGAACTTATATAAAAGCATAGGAAAGCCTCAATGGCCACAGGAACTGTCTGAACTTCAATAATTCCTGTAATTCAACCCAGGAATAGCTTGATACGTAGATGACTAGAGAGACTGAGCTGTAAATAATAGAAGATTCTGTTTCTTATCCTTGTTATTCTTCATTGTTCTAAGGAGAATTCTTTACAATAGTAATTCAATTTTGTGGATTTTCCATCCATCTTTCCATTTGGCTCCAATTATCTGTTGAAAAGAGAAAGTGCACATCGCAGATTGCACCCTATTCCCTATATAGTACACTACTTTTGACCAGGACCCATAAGGTGCCATTTGAGAGAAAGGCAAAGTTCCCTCTTGTACTATAGCCTGGTAAGTCTCAGATAATTCTTGTTGTTACCTACTATGTACTATATAGTCTCTGATAACTCTTGTTGTTACCTACTATGTACTATATAGTCTCTGATAACTCTTGTTGTTACCAACTACAGTTGAAGTCGGAAGTTTACATACACTTAGGTTGGAGTCATTAAAACTCGTTTTTAAACCACTCCACAAATTTCTTGTAAACAAGCTATAGTTTTGGCAAGTCGGTTAGGACACCTACTTTGTGCATGACACAAGTCATTTTTCTAACAATTCTTTACAGACAGATTATTTCACTTCATCACAATTCCAGTGGGTCAGAAGTTTAAATACACTAAGTTGACTGTGCCTTTAAGCAGCATGGAAAATTCCAGAAAATTATGTCATAGCTTTAGAAGCTTCTGATAGGCTAATTGACATAATTTGAGTCAATTGGTGGTGTACGTGTGGATGTATTTCAAGGCCTGCATTCAAACTCAGTGCATCTTTGCTTGACATCATGGGAAATAAAAATAAATCAGCCAAGACCTCAGAAAAAAATTCCAAATGGACAATGACCCCAAGCATACTTCCAAAGTTGTGGCAAAATGGCTTAAGGACAACAAAGTCAAGGTATTGGAGTGGCCATCACAAAGCCCTGACCACAATACTATAGAAAATGTGTGGGCAGAACTGATAAAGTGTGTGCGAGCAAGGAGGCCGACAAACCTGACTCAGTTACACCAGCTCTGTCAGGAGGAATGGGCCAAAATTCACCCAACTTAATGTGGGAAGATTGTGGAAGGCTACCTGAAATGTTTGACCCAAGTTAAACAATCTAAAGGCAATGCTACCAAATACTAATTGAGTGTACCCACTGGGAATGTGATGAAAGAAATAAAAGCTGAAATAAATCATTCTCTCTACTATTATTCTGATATTTCACATTCTTAAAATAAAGTGGTGATCCTAACTGACCTGAGACAGGGAATTTTTACTAGGACTAAATGTCGGGAATTGAGAAAAACTGAGTTTAAATTTGGCTAAGGTGTATGTAAACGTCCGAATTCAACTGTATGTACTGTAGACTAATTTGTCTCTGATAACTCTTGGTGTTACCTACTATGTACTGTAGACTAATTTGTCTCTGATAACTCTTGGTGTTACCTACTATGTACTGTAGACTAATGTGTCTCTGATAACTCTTGGTGTTACCTACTATGTACTGTAGACTCATTTGTCTCTGATAACTCTTGGTGTTACCTACTATGTACTGTAGACTAATTTGTCTCTGATAACTCTTGGTGTTACCTACTATGTACTGTAGACTAATTTGTCTCTAATAACTCTTGGTGTTACCTACTATGTACTGTAGACTAATTTGTCTCTGATAACTCTTGGTGTTACCTACTATGTACTATAGACTAATTTGTCTCTAATAACTCTTGGTGTTACCTACTATGTACTGTAGACTAATTTGTCTCTGATAACTCTTGTTGTTACCTACTATGTACTATATAGTCTCTGATAACTCTTGGTGTTACCTACTATGAACTATAGACTAATTTGTCTCTGATAACTCTTGGTGTTACCTACTATGTACTATATAGTCTCTGATAACTCTTGGTGTTACCTACTATGAACTATAGACTAATTTGTCTTTGATAACTCTTGGTGTTACCTACTATGTACTGTAGACTAATTTGTCTCTGATAACTCTTGGTGTTACCTACTATGTACTGTAGACTAATTTGTCTCTGATAACTCTTGGTGTTACCTACTATGTACTGTAGACTAATTTGTCTCTAATAACTCTTGGTGTTACCTACTATGTACTGTAGACTAATTTGTCTCTGATAACTCTTGGTGTTACCTACTATGTACTGTAGACTAATTTGTCTCTGATAACTCTTGGTGTTACCTACTATGTAGTGTAGACTCATTTGTCTCTGATAACTCTTGGTGTTACCTACTATGTACTGTAGACTAATTTGTCTCTGATAACTCTTGGTGTTACCTACTATGTACTGT
>NC_048576.1:90997585-91025085 GCF_013265735.2 Oncorhynchus mykiss | reverse complement strand
ACTTCAACATTGAACCAAGCCAATTCCCAGATAATCAGTCTTCTCCTATACAACAATATGTTTAGTTACCCACTTCCTGTCTCTCTCTGTTCCCAATGTTGGACAACCAGGCAGACCAAATCCCCTCAGCAAACAAGTTAATACCTCAACCAAGTGAAGTTGAGTGGCGAATGGAGATTCCTGAGAGATATACTCTCTCTAACCTGGCAGTAAACCAGTCACTCTAGCTCACACTCTGGGGTCTGGTTCCTCTTGGATGCAAAGGAGAATGTGAAGGAAACAAAACATGTTGTAACAAACACAACTTTGTCTTTCTGTCTCGAATCACTGCAAAAGTAACAAACACAACTTTGTCTTTATGTCTCGTATCACTGCAAAAGTAACAAACACAACTTTGCCTTTCTGTCTCGTATCACTGCAAAAGTAACAAACACAACTTTGTCTTTATGTCTCGTATCACTGCAAAAGTAACAAACACAACTTTGTCTTTATGTCTCGTATCACTGCAAAAGTAACAAACACAACTTTGCCTTTCTGTCTCGTATCACTGCAAAAGTAACAAACACAACTTTGCCTTTCTGTCTCGTATCACTGCAAAAGTAACAAACACAACTTTGTCTTTATGTCTCGTATCACTGCAAAAGTAGCAAACACAACTTTGTCTTTATGTCTCGTATCGCTGCAAAAGCTATTCAAATTAAATAAAAATAAAAGTTTTAGTAACTGTCATTCCTTAATTTTCTTCCGTTCCATAAAAATGGGCAACATGGCACAACTTGGCTTCATTTAATTTGCTCTAGGCCATACTCTGTAATGTAATGGGCAGGATATTACATTTAGCCTACAAAAGCTGCATATATTGTATTTACATATATTACATGACACTACATCATATTATGTCCCCCTCCAAGTGTTGTCTTGTTCCCAGCTTCATTCCTACAGTCTCCCAATGAGCTGTGGAACCCATCATGGCTGTGTGTTTAATGACCCAGCAACACAGCTCCTTCTAACTGATGTTCCACCCTGCTGTCACACACACCGCCATGCCTCTGCAAGCCAAGCCTAACCCTGCCGACCGACCGATGACACGCTGTTTCCAGATGCTGTCTTGTTTATCGGGTGGGGGATGTGTTTGGACTGTGTGTGTGCATGTGTGTAAGAAACCATGTTTTGTTTGGAGTTTCGTTTCACACCCCTGTAGTCCTCCTCCTCCTCCCCCTCCTCCTCCTCCTTCTCCTTATTTTCCTCCTCCTCCTCCTTCTCCTTCTTTTCCTCCTCCTCCTCCTCCTCCTCCTCCTTCTCCTTCTTTTCCTCCTCCTCCTCCTCCTCCTCCTCACCCTCATCCTCCCCCCCTCCCCCTCCTCCTCCTCCTCCTCCACTTGTAAACGGACTTTACTCCAACATGTGTGTCCAGACATGGTTCATCTCTACTATTGCCTCTTCCTCTTGGGAAAGAGCTTAGTGAAATATAGGGCAGAATCTTTACGGTCAATGAGGAGTCTTCACAGGCCCATTTCCACCATGCTAGCTCTGCACACACACACACACACAACCATGAACATACACACACACACACACACACACACACACACACACACACACACACACACACACACACACACACACACACACACACACACACACACACACACACACACACACACACACACACACACACACACACACACACACACACACACAAAGAAAGGGTTAGAATAACAGAAGTTCAGAGGTTCCATCCATATTAAGGTATTCTAGAATTTGACAAAATATCACTTCACTGTAAGAGGCATAAGTGTATACTCACAGTGAGAAAAGAGGCTAATAGGCAGTTATAATTTTCCAAGTGTTGTTTTTACAGAGGCCCTGTCAAATTCATCATGGTTGGCTCACTGGGAGACAATCAGCTTTAGGGCCCAGACTACAGAACGATATCACAGTAGGCTTTTACATTGAGATACAGATGTGGGTTTTTAATTTGACCAGTATTGTCATAGCCATATAATCATGCAGCAACAGGATTTTAATGGTTAGTCCGTAATGTGCTTGATTGGTGCACTCTTAGAAAAAAAGGTGCTATCTAGATCCTAAAAGGTTTTTTGGGGCTGTCCCCATAGGATAACCCTTTGAATAACTCTTTTTGTTTTCAGGTAGAACCCCTTTGGTTCCATGTAGAACCTTTTTGAGTTCCATGTAGAGCCTTTTACACAAAGGGTTCTACTTAGAACCGAAAATAGTTCTAGGTAGGACATTAGCTGGACAAAAGTAGGCTACATGAAAAGTGCAATGGCGAGGGGAGTGGGAGGAAGTATTGTTTTCTCTACACCATGCCCCCTTATCATTTTCTCCACAGGTTGCTGAGTGTCTCCAACTCTACCTCAGAAACATCAGGCTGCTGAGTGTCTCCAACTTTACCTCAGAAACATCAGACTGCTGAGTGTCTCCAACTTTACCTCAGAAACATCAGACTGCTGAGTGTCTCCAACTCTACCTCAGAAACATCAGACTGCTGAGTGTCTCCAACTCTACCTCAGAAACATCAGACTGCTGAGTGTCTCCAACTCCACCTCAGAAACATCAGACTGCTGAGTGTCTCCAACTCTACCTCGGAAACTTCAGACTGCTGAGTGTCTCCAACTCTACCTCAGAAACATCAGACTGCTGAGTGTCTCCAACTCTACCTCAGAAACATCATACTTCTGAGTGTCTCCAACTCTACCTCAGAAACATCAGACTGCTGAGTGTCTCCAACTCTACCTCAGAAACATCAGACTGCTGAGTGTCTCCAACTCTACCTCAGAAACTTCAGACTGCTGAGTGTCTCCAACTCTACCTCAGAAACATCAGACTGCTGAGTGTCTCCAACTCTACCTCAGAAACATCATACTTCTGAGTGTCTCCAACTCTGCCTCAGAAACATCAGACTGCTGAGTGTCTCCAACTCTACCTCAGAAACATCATACTTCTGAGTGTCTCCAACTCTACCTCAGAAACATCAGACTGCTGAGTGTCTCCAACTCTACCTCAGAAACATCAGACTGCTGAGTGTCTCCAACTCTACCTCGGAAACTTCAGACTGCTGAGTGTCTCCAACTCTACCTCAGAAACATCAGACTGCTGAGTGTCTCCAACTCTACCTCAGAAACATCATACTTCTGAGTGTCTCCAACTCTGCCTCAGAAACATCAGACTGCTGAGTGTCTCCAACTCTACATCAGAAACATCAGACTACTGAGTGTCTCCAACTCTACCTCAGAAACATCAGACTGCTGACTGTCTCCAACTCTACCTCAGAAACATCAGACTGCTGAGTGTCTCCAACTCTACCTCAGAAACATCAGACTGCTGAGTGTCTCCAACTCTACCTCAGAAACATCAGACTGCTGAGTGTCTCCAACTCTACCTCAGAAACATCAGACTGCTGAGTGTCTCCAACTCTACCTCAGAAACATCATACTTCTGAGTGTCTCCAACTCTACCTCAGAAACATCAGACTGCTGAGTGTCTCCAACTCTACCTCAGAAACATCAGACTGCTGAGTGTCTCCAACTTTACCTCAGAAACATCAGACTGCTGAGTGTCTCCAACTCTACCTCAGAAACATCAGACTGCTGAGTGTCTCCAACTCTACCTCAGAAACATCAGACTGCTGAGTGTCTCCAACTCTACCTCAGAAACATCAGACTGCTGAGTGTCTCCAACTCTACCTCAGAAACATCAGACTGCTGAGTGTCTCCAACTCTACCTCAGAAACATCAGCAGTTTTCCCCAGCCTGATCTTCTTGTGCAGAAGGGAACACTTTGAAACACAGTTGCCTCAGAGGGACTCTCCACGGGACTCTTTAATGAGACTGTAATTGCAGGAGGGGAACATTAAACATTTTTACAGAGTGCCTGTCTCTCATCTCTTTTAGTCGGTTTATCTGTTTGATGGTTACAAATCCTTGGAGATGGGTCCCCATGAGTATTTAGTATGATTTTATCATCAATTATTTTTTAAAGATGCTTATATTAATTTTTTATTTCCCAATTTACAACAGAGGTCCATTCATACCTTCCTACCTGGGCAGACCACCACTGGTCACTTCCATTCTACATTACATACAGTACCTGGGCAGACTGGTCACTTCCATTCTATATTACATACAGTACCTGGGCAGACTGGTCACTTCCATTCTATATTACATACAGTACCTGGGCAGACTGGTCACTTCCATTCTACATTACATACAGTACCTGGGCAGACTGGTCACTTCCATTCTATATTACATACAGTACCTGGGCAGACTGGTCACTTCCATTCTATATTACATACAGTACCTGGGCAGACTGGTCACTTCCATTCTATATTACATACAGTACCTGGGCAGACTGGTCACTTCCATTCTATATTACATACAGTACCTGGGCAGACTGGTCACTTCCATTCTATATTACATACAGTACCTGGGCAGACTGGTCACTTCCATTCTATATTACATACAGTACCTGGGCAGACTGGTCACTTCCATTCTATATTACATACAGTACCTGGGCAGACTGGTCACTTCCATTCTATATTACATACAGTACCTGGGCAGACTGGTCACTTCCATTCTATATTACATACAGTACCTGGGCAGACTGGTCACTTCCATTCTACATTACATGCAGTACCTGGGCAGACTGGTCACTTCCATTCTACATTACATGCAGTACCTGGGCAGACTGGTCACTTCCATTCTACATTACATACAGTACCAGTGAACACAAGTGGATTTACAAAGCTCTTTTAAATCTAAAGGCCCTTCTCCCATAAAGCCTCTTATAGGCAGTACCCCTATTCTGTTCCCTCCTGGGACCTTCTCCCCTAAAGCCTCTTATAGGCAGTACCCCTATTCTGTTCCCTCCTGGGACCTTCGCCCCTAAAGCCTCTTATAGGCAGTACCCCTATTCTGTTCCCTCCTGGGACCTTCTCCCCTAAAGCCTCTTATAGGGAGTACCCCTATTCTGTTTCCTCCTGGGACCTTCTCCCCTAAAGCCTCTTATAGGCAGTACCCCTATTCTGTTCCCTCCTGGGACCTTCTCCCCTAAAGCCTCTTATAGGGAGTACCCCTATTCTGTTCCCTCCTGGGACCTTCTCCCCTAAAGCCTCTTATAGGGAGTACCCCTATTATGTTCCCTCCTGGGACCTTCTCCCCTAAAGCCTCTTATAGGGAGTACCCCTATTCTGTTCCCTCCTGGGACCTTCTCCCCTAAAGCCTCTTATAGGCAGTACCCCTATTCTGTTCCCTCCTGGGACCTTCTCCCCTAAAGCCTCTTATAGGCAGTACCCCTATTCTGTTCCCTCCTGGGACCTTCTCCCCCAAAGCCTCTTATAGGCAGTACTCCTATTCTGTTCCTGCCTGGGACATTCTCCCCTAAATCCTCTTACAGGCAGTACCCCTATTCTGTACCCGCCTGGGGCAGAGAGAGAAAAACACGTAATTAACATCATGACCCAGAGTGCTTTGCAGCAGCAGCTGGGGGAACAGGTGTGTGGAGCGAGAGCACATGTTCAGGTTGATGGGGTCTGCCACATGTTGAACACATAACCCCCCTCCTTTCTTTCTTTCTTTCTTTCTTTCTTTCTTTCTTTCTTTCTTTCTTTCTTTCTTTCTTTCTTTCTTTCTTTCTTTCTTTCTCTCACTCTGCCTTACTGGGATAGGATCCCTCTTTCTCTTTCTAACAGGGGCTAGAACAGACAGAGGGATGGAGGTAGAGAAATAGAAGGAAACTGAAAGAGAGTGATACAGATAGTTCTTAATTTCCCAATCATGTCTAAACAGAAGAGCATCGAAAAAGAGAGAGAGATGGAGAGAGAGAGAGAGAGAGAGAGAGAGAGAGAGAGAAAGAGAGAGAGAGAGGTAAAAGCAATCAAGGCCTCTCTAACCCTGCGGACCTGTCTGTGTCCATATCAAAACATAGAGAGACAGGCAACCAGGCTAATACATCTGGAGAAATAGACAGAGGGAAAAGTAGACAAGAAGATGCCAGGTGTCTAACAGAGATCATGTAAGATGAGAGGAAAAATATAAATCTCCCACTTTGAGTCCCACAATAAATGAGAGAGGACAGTGTCCAAAGAGGGAGCTAGACCTGTCAGACACTGTAACTAGGGTTGTAGATCTCTCTCTCTCTCTCTCTCTCTCTCTCTCTCTCTCTCTCTCTCTCTCTCTCTCTCTCTCTCTCTCTCTCTCTCTCTCTCTCTCTCTCTCTCTCTCTCTCTCTCTCTCTCTCAACATGATGATATTCTGTAACGTGCTGTGAAATTCCAGGAGAGATGTCAGTGAGAGTGAAGCCCATGTGGCTGAGTAGGAATCTGGGTTGTCAAGTGAAAGAGTTATGTATCCAAAGCTACAGTATCTCCTATTAGAAGGAATGCAATGTCTGTGAGTCAAGAAAATATCTTTGTTACACTTTTGTAGAATTTGTGCTGTTTTCTGCAAGTTATTTTATTTTCTACATGATTTTATATTTATTTAGAGTAAATTTATATAAATGCTTTCCCTATTATGACATATGTTGGCTTACGTGGTCAACTTGCTGTGAGAAGGGCCAAGGGCCCTTGGAATCAAGCCTCAGAGGAACACCCCTGCCACCCTACCAACCCATTGCCACAGGTTGCCATGGCAACTAGCTGAGTTGACATGTTTTGGCCTCGCATACAGGCCTGTCTGGCAGCAGCCAATAGGGAGGCCGGGAGAAGCTTTCCTGACCCTGGGAAAAATCAAGCCTCTTCCTGACTGATGATTGCTGTGAAAACTTTGGAATTCTGTCCTGGACATGTCAACAAACATCACAGCGCGGGTCCAGCTATGCAAGTCAGTCATGTGCAAAGATCCAGGGTGCCTGTTCGACACCTTGTTACGCTTTTTCTCCTTCCCCAGCCTGTTTTCCTCTCCTCCGTCTATTCCCTCCTTCCTAGATTCCTCCATCCGTGCCCTAACCCTTTGGTCTGAGAAACTGACCTCAAAGCTCTGAGGACCGCTCTAAATTTCACCCCTAACAATCTCAGTGACTCAGCCACATTTGGCCTCCAGATTTTCCATCCCATCTCTCACCATGTGCCCTTGCGTTAAAACCTCTGTTTATTTATTATACAACAAATGTTTTACAATGTGTTATGAGGGTCAGGGTTGGACTGAGAGTGTTATCAGTGTTGTAAGCAGAGGACCACAACACCACTAGTGGCTGTGGTAGCGGGATTAATTCAAACAAACAGCTGTCACAGCTCTGGTTGACTGTTGTCAAAGAGAGAGAGAGAGAGAGAGAGAGAGAGAGAGAGAGAGAGAGAGAGAGAGAGAGAGAGAGAGAGAGAGAGAGAGAGATCTACAACCCTAGTTACAGTGTCTGACAGGTCTAGTTCCCTCTTTGGACACTGTGCTCTCTCATTTATTGTGGGAATCTGCCTTTAAGTGAGAGATTTGTATTTCTCTTCTCATCTTACATGATCTCTGTTAGACACCTGGCATCTTCTTGTCTATTTTTCCCTCTGTCTATTTCTCCAGATGTATTAGCCTGGTCGCCTGTTTCTCTATGTTTTTATATGGACACAGACAGAGGAGAGCAGACTTCAAACACAGGCTAAACATCACAGAATATCTTGCTTACAGTCAGAGAGCATGGAGGAGATATGTAAATAGCGTTTTATATCTTCTGTTTGCCTTAAAGTGAGTTGTTCATATATACACTTAATTTGTGGGAACTGTCCCTGTAATGCTGGATTAGCGTTGGACAAACTTCCTCATTAGAAAGGTTTTCTGCACCAGATCCAGGAAGGCCCTGTTGCATATCAATGTCCTACACGAAGAGAGGGAGCATGGAAGAGGAGGAGAAAAGATGGGGCGACAACAATAAGAGAGGAATTAAAGCCCCCCCCCCTAAAAACACACTCTCCCAGACCAGTGAAATATGACAGGCCCACGGTGAAGGAAGAAAGCGGGGGCGAAGCGAGGGAAGCCATATTGTAACAATCTTATTCTGTGGTCATTAATCGTATCCTGCTGTTCCAGTCTCCCCGACTGTGTACGCCGAGAGTATGTCAAACGCATTTCCCCTCTCTCGGTGGGCACTCTCAGAACCAGCTCCAGCTCCCTCCACTCCCTCCACTCCCGGCCCCACAAAGACCCAATCCCTGAGAGGCTGAGAGCTCCAAAAGGCAGACAGACAGGCCACGTAATCTCCCCACTGACTCCAGCACCAAGGCAAGGCAGAGCCTGGGCCAGAGAGAGAGACAGACACAGGCCACGTAATCTCCCCACTGACTCCAGCACCAAGGCAAGGCAGAGCCTGGGCCAGAGAGAGAGACAGACAGACACAGGCCACGTAATCTCCCCACTGACTCCAGCACCAAGGCAAGGCAGAGCCTGGGCCAGAGAGAGAGACAGACACAGGCCCACAGGGGGAAGTCCTTCAGCCAGGACTGTGGTGCTTTAGACTGGACCCAGATCGGTCTGGTGTTACAAAAGCCATAGGTGTTGGCAAGACATTCCAAACAGATCTGGGACCAGGCTATTTTTGACTAGGTCTATGAGGAAAAAATATGACAAAATTCTCCTGCATCCAGACATTAAGTGACGGAAATGTTCACTGAAACAACTTTAGAGAAATGTTCCTTTTCGACATGGCCTTGACATTCCACTTTGACTTGAACCCAAATGACAGTAAACTGTCCTTCAGCTAAAATGTATCTTCCCCAGGTCCTCCTTTTCCAACTAAATATCAGATGTAACAAAGTGCAGAACCAGTTAAGGTGTTACTGTGTTGTTATCAGGGACAACACTACCCATGTACATGTCTGAGTCATTGTAGAACTCCAGAAGCTGTGTGTAGTGGTAGATTGAACCACGCTCACGTGATGAGTAACCTTGTTTGAGACCTGACACTAACGCCTAGGCTTTAGCTTCAGCATGTTAACACAGTCTTGGAAGGAGCAGGAGACCCTGGGTTCCAACCAAAATGGACAACTGGTAACATGAACATCACGTCTTTCATTCTCCCTCTCTCTCCCTTTCCCTCGTTCCCCTCTCTCTCCCTTTCCCTCATTCCCCTCTCTCTCCCTTTCCCTTGTTCCCCTCTCTCTCCCTTTCCCTCATTCCCCTCTCTCTCACTTTCCCTCGTTCCCCTCTCTCTCTCTTTCCCTCGTTCCCCTTTCTCTCCCTTTCCCTTGTTCCCCTCTCTCTCCCTTTCCCTCGTTCCCCTCTCTCTCCCTTTCCCTCGTTCCCCTCTCTCTCCCTTTCCCTCGTTCCCCTCTCTCTCCCTTTCCCTCGTTCCCCTCTCTCTCCCTTTCCCTCGTTCCCCTCTCTCTCCCTTTCCCTCGTTCCCATCTCTCCCCTTTCCCTCGTTCTCCTCTCTCTCCCTTTCCCTCGTTCCCCTCTCTCCCCTTTCCCTCGTTCCCCTCTCTCTCCCTTTCCCTCGTTCCCCTCTCTCCCCTTTCCCTCGTTCCCCTCTCTCCCTTTCCCTCGTTCCCCTCTCTCTCCTTTTCCCTCGTTCCCCTCTCTCCCTTTCCCTCGTTCCCCTCTCTCTCCCTTTCCCTCGTTCCCCTCTCTCTCCCTTTCCCTCGTTCCCCTCTCCCCCTTTCCCTCGTTCCCCTCTCTCTCCCTTTCCCGCGTTCCCCTCTCTCTCTCTTTCCCCTCTCTCTCCCTTTCCCTCGTTCCCCTCTCTCCCCCTTTCTCTGTCTTCCCTATTTCCCCCACTCTCCCTCTGTCCTCACTCTCTCCTTCTGTCCTCCCTGTCTCTTTCCCCCTCCTGCTATGACCTCTCCTCATTAGGGAAGTGATGATGTTACCCTCTCTGTTTCATCAGGCGCCCTCATTTGTCATTGTGAGTGACAAGTGCCGGGGTGGGCTGGCTGGCTGACTGACAGGAATATTTTGTGTTTATTTAACCTTTATTTATCCAGGCAGTCTCATTGAGATAACATCTATTTTTCAAAAGAGACCTGGTTCAACTAAGACAATATCAGGGGGGACCAAAGTTTCAGACAAATCTCAGACATAATCTCAGAGCTACCCTAAACTTAACCTTTATCCTAACTGTTATTCTAAACCTAACCCTTACCATAACCTATATTCTAAACCTAACCCTAACCGTAACCTTTATTCTAAACCTAACCCTAACAGTAACCTTTATTCTAAACCTAACCCTAACCTTTATTCTAAACCTAACCCTAACCTTTATTCTAAACCTAACCCTAACCCTAACCTTTATTCTAAACCTAACCCTAACCTTTATTCTAAACCTAACCCTAACCCTAACCTTTATTCTAAACCTAACCCTAACCTTTATTCTAAACCTAACCCTAACCTTTATTCTAAACCTAACCCTTACCGTGACCTTAGCAAGCAGTTGCTTATCAACAGAGAGTTTGTTGATACTATAACCATGTAGATCATCTATATGGGACTACCCTGAGACCTCAGGTTTCATCACCAGGACGCTGAAAAAGGAGGGATGATATTAAAGTAGACTTTTTAACATTTGTGCGACATCTCAGCGTATAAAACAGCGGAATCATTCAACAGTGTTCATGGGGCGGCAGGTAGCCTAGTGGTTAGAGACAGGTAGCCTAGTGGTTAGAGACAGGTAGCCTAGTGGTTAGAGACAGGTAGCCTAGTGGTTAGAGACAGGTAGCCTAGTGGTTAGAGACAGGTAGCCTAGTGGTTAGAGGCAGGTAGCCTAGTGGTTAGAGGCAGGTAGCCTAGTGGTTAGAGACAGGTAGCCTAGTGGTTAGAGACAGGTAGCCTAGTGGTTAGAGGCAGGTAGCCTAGTGGTTAGAGGCAGGTAGCCTATTGGTTAGAGACAGGTAGCCTAGTGGTTAGAGACAGGTAGCCTAGCGGTTAGAGACAGGTAGCCTAGCAGTTAGAGGCAGGTAGCCTAGCGGTTAGAGACAGGTAGCCTAGTGGTTAGAGACAGGTAGCCTAGTGGTTAGAGACATGTAGCCTAGTGGTTAGAGACAGATAGCCTAGTGGTTAGAGACAGGTAGCCTAGTGGTTAGAGACAGGTAGCCTAGTGGTTAGAGGCAGGTAGCCTAGTGGTTAGAGACAGGTAGCCTAGCGGTTAGAGACAGGTAGCCTAGCGGTTAGAGGCAGGTAGCCTAGCGGTTAGAGACAGGTAGCCTAGTGGTTAGAGACAGGTAGCCTAGTGGTTAGAGACAGGTAGCCTAGTGGTTAGAGACATGTAGCCTAGTGGTTAGAGACAGGTAGCCTAGTGGTTAGAGACAGGTAGCATAGTGGTTAGAGACAGGTAGCCTAGTGGTTAGAGGCAGGTAGCCTAGTAGTTAGAGACAGGTAGCTTAGTGGTTAAAGCGTTGGACCTGTAACTGAAAGGTTGCAAGATTGAATCCCCATTGTGAAAATCTGCCATTCTGCCCCTGAACAAGGCAGTCAACCCACTGTTCCTAGGCTGTCATTGAAAATAAGAATTAGTTTGAAACTGACTTGCCTAGTTAAATAAAGGTAAAATAAATCTATCTATTTTCATGGGTAACATTATAATATGTTAGATACAGCAACAAGCACAGAGAAAGAACAACAAACTCACACACTCATCCTCATAAAGCAACACGATGTGATTAGTTCAAAACCCATAGAAGTGTTAGAGCCGTCCAGTCATGACAGAGTTCTTGACCCATGATCCTCCACGGCCCATGCTGTGAGGACTGCCCATCAACGGGACAGGAGAGGGAGATTGATTGGGTCCCCCTCTGGAGAGCTTGGGTCAGCTGGATGTCCTGGTGAGCCCTCCCCATCCATCACAGCACACGGGCACAGAGAAGGTTTCCTCCAGATGGGCAACATTGTTCAGAGCTCAGCCCTGGAGGATGGAAGACGCCTTGGAGAAGAAGAGTCTGTCCACCATATCACTAACAGGAGACCTGGAGAAGAAGAGAAGAAGAGTCTGTCCACCGTAGTACTAACAGGAGACCTGGAGAAGAAGAGTCTGTCCACCGTATTACTAACAGGAGACCTGGAGAAGAAGAGAAGAAGAGTCTGTCCACCGTAGTACTAACAGGAGACCTGGAGAAGAAGAGTCTGTCCACCATATTACTAACAAACAGGAGACCTGGAGAAGAAGAGTCTATCCACCGTATTACTAACAGGAGACCTGGAGAAGAAGAGTCTGTCCACCATATTACTAACAGGAGACCTGGAGAAGAAGAGAAGAAGAGTCTGTCCACCGTAGTACTAACAGGAGACCTGGAGAAGAAGAGTCTGTCCACCATATTACTAACAGGAGACCTGGAGAAGAAGAGTCTGTCCACCATATTACTAACAGGAGACCTGGAGAAGAAGAGTCTGTCCACCATATTACTAACAGGAGACCTGGAGAAGAAGAGAAGAAGAGTCTGTCCACCATATTACTAACAGGAGACCTGGAGAAGAAGAGTCTGTCCACCATATTACTAACAAACAGGAGACCTGGAGAAGAAGAGTCTATCCACCGTATTACTAACAGGAGACTTGGAGAAGAAGAGAAGAAGAGTCTGTCCACCGTATTACTAACAGGAGACCTGGAGAAGAAGAGTCTGTCCACCATATTACTAACAGGAGACCTGGAGAAGAAGAGTGTGTCCACCGTAGTACTAACAGGAGACCTGGAGAAGAAGAGTCTGTCCACCATATTACTAACAGGAGACATGGAGAAGAAGAGTCTGTCCACAATATTACTAACAGGAGACCTGGAGAAGAAGAGTCTGTCCACCATATTACTAACAGGAGACCTGGAGAAGAAGAGTCTGTCCACCATATTACTAACAGGAGACCTGGAGAAGAAGAGTCTGTCCACCTTATTACTAACAGGAGACCTGGAGAAGAAGAGTCTGTCCACCATATTACTAACAGGAGACCTGGAGAAGAAGAGTCTGTCCACCATTTTACTAACAGGAGACCTGGAGAAGAAGAGAAGAAGAGTCTGTCCACCATATTACTAACAGGAGACCTGGAGAAGAAGTGTCTGTCCACCATATTACTAACAGGAGACCTGGAGAAGAAGAGTCTGTCCACCATATTACTAACAGGAGACCTGTCACCACCACCATTTCTTTATTACATTTTTCATTTTACATTTTTTTTATTTATTTAACCTTTATTTAACTAGGAAAGTCAGTTAAGAACACATTCTTATTTACATTGACGGCCTACACCGTCCAAACCCGGACGACACTGGGCCAATTGTGCACCGCCCTATGGGACTCCCAATCAAGGCCGGATGATCAACACTCTCCCGACACCACCAACATTCACCCTTCACTCCATCAGCACCACCATCATTCACTCTTCACTCCATCAACACCACCACCATTCACCCTTCACTCCATCAACACCACCACCATTCACCCTTCACTCCATCAGCACCACCACCCTTCACTCCATCAGCACCACCACCATTCACTCCATCAGCACCACCACCCTTCACTCCATCAACACCACCACCATTCACCCTTCACTCCATCAACACCACCACCATTCACCCTTCATGCCATCAACACCACCACCATTCACCCTTCACTCCATCAATACCACCACCATTCACCCTTCACTCCATCAACACCACCACCATTCACCCTTCACTCCATCAATACCACCACCATTCACCCTTCACTCCATCAACACCACCACCAATCACCCTTCACTCCATCAATACCACCACCATTCACCCACCCTTCACTCCATCAACACCACCACCATTCACCCTTCACTCCATCAACACCACCACCATTCCCCCTTCACTCCATCAACACCACCACCATTCACCCTTCATGCCATCAACACCACCACCATTCACCCTTCATGCCATCAGCACCACCACCATTCACCCTTCACTCCATCAACACCACCACCATTCACCCTTCACTCCATCAACACCACCACCATTCACCCTTCATGCCATCAACACCACCACTAGAGCTAGGCCCAGGTAGAGATCTGTCTCCACTCTCCGTCCATACGACCACTGAATGAGACATTGGGTCTTCATTGGGTCTTCATTGGGTCTTCATTGGGTCTTCATTGTGGTGCAAGGCCTAATTGCGTTGGTCAGCCAGGACCAGAGGATAATGAGTTCATCCCTAATCAGTCATCCGTGACGAGCGCCGAGCTAGCAAGCGACCAGCCCAGCATTTACTCAGCTGGCCGCTCGTTAATCCCAGACACTCCCTATTTATTAGACGTGAGTAGCAGACCTGGGTTCAAGTAGTATTTGAACTCTTTCCAATAGGTTTGAGCGGTTGATTAAGCCTTTCTGTAGCTATTCCAGTGGTTCCATTACGCCAGACATGCAACAACAATTTAACAACAAAAAAACAACTATTTGAATTGATATTTCCTCCCTACAATGGTGGATGATTGGACCAGGTTCCAGTCATCTCCTCTTACGTTGGTCTCTAAGCCAGCCAAGAGGACACACACACACACACAGTACAGTTTATTAAGATGTTGGTAGCTTATAAAATGCATAGCAGACAGAGTGAGGTAACTGAAAGCACCATCACCTCTGCCCCCCTTGTCTCCTAACAGGCTCGCACCACACCTCTGTCAGTGAAGGGAGCACCCAGGACACATGCTGCTTGCCAGGTTGCAGGCGCTGTTGACAGATCTGGATGTGGTTTTTAGGAGGAGCTGCTTGGGGGGCGTCGGGGGGTATATGTGATCCTCCTGGCCACACCGTGGCAGACATCAAGCCGCTTCGCTCCGTGCTGATCTCTTCCATATGGCACCTGGAGATCCTGGGATGGTCCGGACAAGAAGATGGTGTTTGCACCAGCTGATCCCCAAAACGTGACCAAGGGGCTGTTCCTTCATTCCGTGGCCAGGAAGGAGAGCAGGAGAGGGGGCAAGGGAAGGACTCAGGACCCCCCCCCCACACACACACACACACAGCCCCCTGCAGATCAATTAGAGGAGAGCAGAGAGGCACCAAGCACTACAGCAGTCTGCCTAAACACCCATCTATACGCAGTAGATATACACATATACACACACACAACTCCCCACCACACACACACACAACTCCCCACCACACACACAACTCCCCACCACACACACACAACTCCCCACCACACACACAACTCCCCACAACACACACACAACTCCCCACCACACACACACAACTCCCCACCATACACACACAACTCCCCACCACACACACACAACTCCCCACCACACACACATGCTCCTATATATTGCACGCATCATATTTTTCTAATCGTCGGAATTGGAGGCCCCAGAACTCACGGCCATGTCAACACATTTGCCTGGCAGCCCATGAAGAGTTTGTTTAGAGTTGTCTTTCTAAATACATTTCTCCTGGGTTGGCCTCAGAACACTAAATTATTGTAGGGGCCTAAAAGTGGCACCTTCAGGAATCTGAGCGTCTTTGACCAGCTTAGACTGAAAAATGTGTCAGCTAGTTATAACAAGGTGCAGGTTTTTAGTCTTCACTGTCAACACCGGTCAACTCTTCTTGGCTGGTGAACAGTTAAAAGTGGTGAAAATGCATGGAGACATCATAATCCTAAAGTATATAATGTCTAATGTCTGAAACGGCTTTCTATACTGTGAAATATGACTGGTTGTTTTGCAGGCAAGGTCATGACGAGGCAAATACAGTCCATAGCACTACCAAGACAGCTTCACTACGAAGACAGCAAATGGATCTGCGCAGATCCGTAATGGACAGTTGAATGCACGGTTCGGATGAGAATATGATGAATTGATGTGATATCAGATTCAGATCATTTTCTATCTCTCTCTCTGACATCCCACTCCTACAACAGGAGGGTTTATCTTATCGTTTGAAGATCCGAAGTGAAGATTCCTGGGATTACACATAGTGCCTTTAATTAAGCAGAAAGTAACATTAAATCTTCCTCCCACCCCACTCACTTTCTCCTTTTCTCCTCTTCATCTCTTCTCCTCTCCTTCTCTTCTCCTCTCCTCTTTCTTCTTCTCCTCTTCTCCTCTTATCTTATCTTCTCTTCTCCTCTTCTCCTCTTCTCCTATTCTCCTCTTATCTTCTCTTCCTCTTCTCCTTTTCTCCTCTTCATCTCTTCTCCTCTTCTTCTCTTCCCCTCTCCTCTTTCTTCTTCTCCTCTTCTCCTCTTATCTTATCTTCTCTTCTCCTCTTCTCCTCTTATCTTCTCTTCTTCTCTTCTCCTCTTCTCCTCCCCTTCTCTACTCTTCTCTTATTTTCTTCTTCTCTTCTTTTCGTCTCCCCTTCTCCTCTTCTCATCTTCTCTTCTCCTCTTCGTCTCTTCTCTTCTCCTCTTATCTTCTCTTCTTCTCCTCTTCTCTTCTCCTCTTCTCTTCTTCTCTTATCTTCTCTTCTTCTCTTCTCCTCTTCTCTTCTTCTCTTCTTCTCCTCTTCTCTTCTCCTCTTCTTCTCTTCTCTTTTTCTCTTCTCCTCTTCTCCTCTCTTCTTCTCCTCTTCTCTTCTCCTCTTCTCTTCTCTTCTTCTCCTCTTCTCTTCTCTTCTTCTCCTCCTCTTCTCTATTCTTCTCTTCTTTTCTTCTTCTCTCTTCTCCTCTTCTCCTCTTCTCCTCTTTTCTTCTCCTCTTCTCTTCTTCTCTTATTCTCTTCTATTTTTCTCTTCTCCTCTCCGCTCTCCTCTTCTCCTCTTCTCCTCTTCTCTTCTTCTTCTCTTCTTCTCGTCTCAACTTCTCCACTTCTCATCTTCTCCTCTTCTTCTCTTCTTCTCTACTTCTCTTCTTCTCTACTCTTCTCTTCTATTCTTTTCGTCTTCTCTTCTTTTCTTCTTCTCATCTCCTCTTCTCTTCTTCTTCTCTTCTTCTCATCTTCTTCTCTACTCTTCTCTTCTTTTCTTCTTCTCCTCTTCTCTTCTTCTTCTCCTCTCTTCTCCTCTCCTCTTCTCTTCTCTTCTTCTTCTCTTCTTCTCCCCTTCTTCTCTACCCTTTCCTTCTTTTCTTCTTCTCTTCTTCTCGTCTCCTCTTCTCTTCTTATCTCCTCTTCTTTTCTTCTTCTCTTCTTATCTCCTCTTCTCTTCTTCTTCTCTCTTCTCCTCTCCTCTTCTCTTCTCTTCTCTTCTTCTTCTCTTCTTCTCCCCTTCTTCTCTACCCTTTCCTTCTTTTCTTCTTCTCTTCTTCTCGTCTCCTCTTCTCTTCTTATCTCCTCTTCTTCTCTTCTTCTCTTCTTGTACTCTCTTCTGTTCTTCTCTCTTCTTTTCTTCTCTGTTCTTTTCTTTTCTTTTCTTCTCTTCTCCTATCTTGTCCTCTTCTCTTCTTCACTTCTCTCCACTCATCTCCTCCCTTCCCTTTTCTTCCCCTCCCCTCCTCTCCTCTAGCATCTCCTCTATTAAAAACATAAATTATCCCTGAAGAGTATAAAACTTTCCTTGATGTTTGGAGAACTTCTCTTCCTATTATCAACTTAAATAAACACTTCCCCTGGGAAGGAAAACAGATCCATTAGACTAACACTGTCTCCTACTGGGGAAGTCTGATATCTGTCTCCTACTGGGGAACTCTGATATCTGTCTCCTACTGGGGAACTCTGATATCTGTCTCCTACTGGGGAACTCTGATATCTGTCTCCTACTGGGGAACTCTGATATCTGTCTCCTACTGGGGAACTCTGATATCTGTCTCCTTCTGGGGAACTCTGATATCTGTCTCCTACTGGGGAACTCTGATATCTGTCTCCTACTGGGGAACTCTGATATCTGTCTCCTACTGGGGAACTCTGATATCTGTCTCCTACTGGGGAACTCTGATATCTGTCTCCTACTGGGGAACTCTGATATCTGTCTCCTTCTGGGGAACTCTGATATCTGTCTCCTACTGGGGAACTCTGATATCTGTTTCCTACTGGGGAACTCTGATATCTGTCTCTTACTGGGGAACTCTGATATCTGTCTCCTACTGGGGAACTCTGACATCTGTCTCCTACTGGGGAACTCCTAGGATACACCTCCCGGCTCCACCGTCCATCTCCCCTGAGGTCAGGACTGGGGTGAGGCGAAGGGCGCTGGGATGGTGGGTAGAGGATGCAGGCCCTTTTCCTGTTGAAAAGTTTGTAAGATGAACTTTCACACTCACACACGGACACATACCCACAGGACTGCGTCCTTCCTTTTAATGATATCCAGGCCCAGGCATTCTTAAAAGGTCACTGGTTATTGAAACAAAATAAACAGGTCATCAGCCTCACTAACACACTATGCTAACAAATACCTTGCCCCGGGCAATATAGGGCTGGCAGGTCCAAGTCCATAACAGAACAATGGCATGGTAAAAATCAAGTAAGGTAATGGTAACTGTGTGAGTATGATTGGTGATATTAAGCTGTGTGTGTGTGTGTGTGTGTGTGTGTGTGTGTGTGTGTGTGTGTGTGTGTGTGTGTGTGTGTGTGTGTGTGTGTGTGTGTGTGTGTGTGTGTGTGTGTGTGTGTGTGTGTGAGAAAGAGAGAGAGAGAGAGAGAGAGAGCGAGAGAGAGAGGGAAGAGAGCAACAGCAGGAGATATGGTGGGACAGATATGTGGGTCGAACATGTGTGTGTGAGATCATTTGTAAGGGAGTGTGTCTGCCTGTCTTATGGGCTTAAATTTTCCCAACTGCACCCCAATGACACACACACACTGGATTGAGGTCCTGGCAGATTGAGACACACACACACACACACACACACACACAGCGCGATCAGAGGCCCCAGCTTCTTCTCAGTGGGGGAGTTTTCTCATCCTATTAGAGAGAGCCCCCGCACGCCCCCGCTCCCACCATCCCCTCATCCCCATCTCCTTCTCCTCCTCATCCCCCCATCCCGCCACAGACCATTGCCCTGCTAAACTCTGACAATTGGTGACAAATGGCCTGCACAGCACACCATGTGACAGTTGCTCCGGGAGACGGTGGCCGACCCAGGGCCGAAGAGGGGGGAGGGGGGTACGCTGGTCTGGGGTAGCAACGAGGCGCCTGGCACAGGTGGCTGAAAATGAATGCAGATCCGGGTTGCATCCCAAATGGCAACCTATTCCCTATGTAGAGCATTACAGCGCCCATACAGCTCTGGTCAACGGTAGTGCACTATATAGGTAAAAGGGTATCATTTGGGACACAGATCTGGACTCTGATTGGACCTGACAGCACAGGAGCGGTGGAGTGTGGGAATTGGCCGGGCTGCCCTGGAGCCACACACAGCTCTACATTAGATGATGGAGGGAGGAGGGGAGGTAAGAGGGAGGATGGGAGGAAGGAGGGTGGAGGGAGGAGGGGAGGAAGGAGGGAGGAAGGCAGGAAGAGGGGAGGAAGGAGGAAGGCAGGAGGAGGGGAGGAAGGAGGGAGGAGGAGAGGAAGTAGGGAGGAGGGGAGGAAAGAGGGAGGAGGGCACACGTCCTCACACTCACTAACGCACACGTACTCACACTTACTAACACACACGTCCTCACACTCACTAACACACACGTCCTCACACTCACTAACACACACGTCCTCACACTCACTAACACACGCGTCCTCACACTTACTAACACACACGTCCTCACACTCACTAACACACACGTCCTCACACTCACACACACGTCCTCACACTCACTAACACACACGTCCTCACACTCACTAACACACACGTCCTCACACTCACTAACACACACGTCCTCACACTCACTAACACACACGTCCTCACACTCACTAACACACACGTCCTCACACTCACTAACACACACGTCCTCACACTTACTAACACACACGTCCTCACACTTACTAACACACACGTCCTCACACTCACTAACACACACGTCCTCACACTCACTAACACACATGTCCTCACACTCACACACACGTCCTCACACTCACACACACGTCCTCACACTCACTAACACACACGTCCTCACACTTACTAACACATAGAACATGTCTGTTTGGATCACAGGTGGGGAAATACATGAAGAGAAACTTCCTGAAAGTTACTGAAAAACACAACCACTGTTTTAATAGTTATTTTTCTTGAATAAACTCTGAGTGTATTCAAACTTGTGTAACTACCAAATCAAATCAAATGTTATTTGTCACACGGGCCAAATACAACAGCTGTAGACTTTACTGTGAAATGCTGACTTACGAGCCCTTTCCCTACGATGCACAGTTAAAAAGTACGAGTATTAGCAAATTAAAAAGCAAAGTCGGATCGGACCACTTAATATGTTGACCTTCTTCGTCGGCGCCATCTTATACACACAAATAAACACAAAGAAGTACAAATGTTCTGCAGTGTTAAACAATGTTTCCTGAAGTTGACCAAACAGGTGACCTCCATCTCCTTGGGGTCATGTTCAGTACGGAGAAAACATGTCTCATGAGGGCACATATTCATTTCCATTGCAAAATGTTTTGCCATATTATGCCATAATGAATACAAGCTCCTGGCCGTACGTGTGACCTGTAGTAACAGTGTCCACCCTGAGATAGTCTGGGAGGAAAGGGTTAAGTATTATGCCATAATGAATACAAGCCAGCTCCTGGCCGTACGTGTGACCTGTAGTAACAGTGTCCACCCTGAGATAGTCTGGGAGGAAAGGGTTAAGTATTATGCCATAATGAATACAAGCCAGCTCCTGGCCGTACGTGTGACCTGTAGTAACAGTGTCCACCCTGAGATAGTCTGGGAGGAAAGGGTTAAGTATTATGCCATAATGAATACAAGCCAGCTCCTGGCCGTACGTGTGACCTGTAGTAACAGTGTCCACCCTGAGATAGTCTGGGAGGAAAGGGTTAAGTATTATGCCATAATGAATACAAGCCAGCTCCTGGCCGTACGTGTGACCTGTAGTAACAGTGTCCACCCTGAGATAGTCTGGGAGGAAAGGGTTAAGTATTATGCCATAATGAATACAAGCCAGCTCCTGGCCGTACGTGTGACCTGTAGTAACAGTGTCCACTCTGAGATAGTCTGGGAGGAAAGGGTTAAGTATTATGCCATAATGAATACAAGCCAGCTCCTGGCCGTACGTGTGACCTGTAGTAACAGTGTCCACCCTGAGATAGTCTGGGAGGAAAGGGTTAAGTATTATGCCATAATGAATACAAGCCAGCTCCTGGCCGTACGTGTGACCTGTAGTAACAGTGTCCACCCTGAGATAGTCTGGGAGGAAAGGGTTAAGTATTATGCCATAATGAATACAAGCCAGCTCCTGGCCGTACGTGTGACCTGTAGTAACAGTGTCCACTCTGAGATAGTCTGGGAGGAAAGGGTTAAGTATTATGCCATAATGAATACAAGCCAGCTCCTGTCCGTACGTGTGACCTGTAGTAACAGTGTCCACCCTGAGATAGTCTGGGAGGAAAGGGTTAAGTATTATGCCATAATGAATACAAGCCAGCTCCTGGCCGTACGTGTGACCTGTAGTAACAGTGTCCACTCTGAGATAGTCTGGGAGGAAAGGGTTAAGTATTATGCCATAATGAATACAAGCCAGCTCCTGGCCGTACGTGTGACCTGTAGTAACAGTGTCCACTCTGAGATAGTCTGGGAGGAAAGGGTTAAGTATTATGCCATAATGAATACAAGCCAGCTCCTGGCCGTACGTGTGACCTGTAGTAACAGTGTCCACTCTGAGATAGTCTGGGAGGAAAGGGTTAAGTATTATGCCATAATGAATACAAGCCAGCTCCTGTCCGTACGTGTGACCTGTAGTAACAGTGTCCACTCTGAGATAGTCTGGGAGGAAAGGGTTAAGTATTATGCCATAATGAATACAAGCCAGCTCCTGGCCGTACGTGTGACCTGTAGTAACAGTGTCCACCCTGAGATAGTCTGGGAGGAAAGGGTTAAGTATTATGCCATAATGAATACAAGCCAGCTCCTGGCCGTACGTGTGACCTGTAGTAACAGTGTCCACTCTGAAGTCGTCTGGGAGGAAAGGGTTAAGTATTATGCCATAATGAATACAAGCCAGCTCCTGGCCGTACGTGTGACCTGTAGTAACAGTGTCCACTCTGAAGTCGTCTGGGAGGAAAGGGTTAAGTATGCAGCTGCCCACCCAAGGCATGTTGAGCTGGGAGAGTCCAGACATTCTAGCTCCAATCAGCTGCTATGGTGCACAATAACAGGGGCTGCATGCACACACACACACACACACACACACACACACACACACACACACACACACACACACACACACACACACACACACACTTGCTGAACTTACTTACACACTAATTGGACCCAAGGCAGAACGCACGTCATAGCTGAGGCCGCCGTGCGTAAGTTCCCTGTTCTCTCCCATTAACAGGCCATGTGACAACCTGGCAACTGGGTCCGGATGAGGGCTGTTGCCCCACTATGGCATTCTGCCTGGTCTTGGTTCTGGTGCTGGTCCTGGTGCTGGTCCTGGTGCTGGTCCTGGTCCCGGTGCTGTTGCTAGTGCTTGCCCTGGTCCTGGTCCTGGTGCTGGTCCTAGTGCTGGTCCTGGTGCTGGTGCTGGTCCTGGTGCTGGTGCTGGTCCTGGTGCTGGTCCTGGTGCTGGTGCTGGTGCTGGACCTGGTGCTGGTGCTGGTCCTGGTGCTGGTGCTGGTCCTAGTGCTGGTCCTGGTGCTGGTGCTGGTCCTGGTGCTGGTGCTGGTGCTGGTGCTGGTGCTGGTGCTGGACCTGGCTCAGGGTCTGATTCATTAGGCATCAGAAGAAGAAAACAGACCGAAACAGAAAGGGACTACCTGGACTTTGTCTTTTCCGATCTAAAACGTTTGGACTCGTTTTACGTTTTGTGCCCTTTTATTAATATGACATTAGATTGAACACCACTGGGTATTTTAGCCTGCTATATATAGTTCTTCCTCTGAGCAGTCTCCCCACAAACCCCCTGCACCCCTCCCTGGGTCACCCTATGCACAGCATAAAATGTACAATTTGTACATTAGCATCTCAATGCAGGGCTTTTGAAAAAGGTGGCTCATGAATAATGACCCTGAGAGGCTGAAAATGATGTCCTTAATAGGATGACACTGGTGAGGATAAGGGCTCATCTTTTGTAATACGTTGTGGTCAGGTTTTGTTCATGTCTTTTTAGCAACCAGAAAAATACGCCTTCATCTGGTTGTAATCCAAACAGAAAGCAACCAACATATTATATGGTAAATGATGCCTTCTCAATTAGAAAACCAGTTTACAACTAGATTTTGCTTGATGGGATATCTGCAGCTATGAGAAGGTATAGCTTTATACACAGCTTCCATCACAGAGGATACATCTACAGAGCCACAGCTCTAACTAACCCACGTGACTGAGTTCTGAGACTGAGGCAGTCCTACTATGGACACCAGAGCTGGGCTCATCTACCCAGAATGCATCTGATGAAAACTGACATGCTCATCTTTTTTAACTTGACCCCGCTTCCTCTATGGTTCAAGTACAACTTTATTCCTTTTCATAGCACAACCCTGATGTTACAACACCTTAAATCGAACCAGCACCAACATAACAGACTGATCCTCACGTTTCATAAAGTGTGTGCATACAATAGATCAACAGTATTACCTTACACCATAACTATCCACACACTGGTCTCGTCCAGCCTTTTCATTTCCTAGAGATTGACCATGATATTGAGTTAAGGTTGGTGACATCACGTCTTGCGCGTGGTGAAACATCCTAAAAAAGTTCTACAGCTGCACCATCGAGAGCTTCTTGAATGGCTGCATCACCGCTTGGTATGGGAAATGCACCACCCTCAACCGCAAAGTGCCACAACATCTATTTCTCTTGTTACTATTTTTCTATTTTTGAACTGCATCGTTGGGAAGGGCTCGCAATGATGAATTTGTCGGTAAAGTCCACACCTGTTGTATTTGGAGCGTGTGACAAGCCAAATTTGAATGGATTTTGTATTTGAACATGGGATACTGAAGAAAAAATACAGGTGACACTGAAATAGAAGACACTTGAATTTCATGGGAAATATTGCTTTCATGAAGTTTTGGCCCACTCTCAACTTCATATAATGGGAATCTAGATGTGCCATGGAAATGTACATGAATGTGCCAAATGCTAGCCTTTGTTTTAAACCACGCCTCCACACTTTGAATCAAGTGCCATTTTCTGTAACTTTCGTTTGGAAAGAAAACACCATGTAAAAGTATGTTTCACCTTTTATTAAGCTGTGAACAATGCAAGTCTTGGCGTAGCTCACTGCCCAAGGAAAGCATCAATATAAAGTAGCCAAGAAGGTAGTGAGTGCAGTAAGATATACCGATCCCCCCCGACAGGAACACAGAACACAACTGGGGTGGTGGTGGGAGCAAGAAGCCGGCACATAGTAGCAGGTGTAGTACCAGTATCAGTAGCAGAAGTAGTAATAGCAATAGTAGCAGTAGCAGTAGTAGTAGTAGTAGTAGCAGTAGTCATAGTCGCAGTAGCAGAAGTAGTAATAGCAGTAGTAGCAGCAGGAGCAGTAGCAGTAGTAGAAGTAGTAGCAGTAGTAGTAGTAGGGGTAGTAGTAGTAGCAGTGGTCATAGTTGCAGTCACAGTAGCAGTAGCAGAAGTAGTAATAGCAGTAGTAGCAGTAGTAGAAGTAGTAAAAGTAGTAGTAGTAGAAGTAGTAGTAGCAGTAGCAGTAGTTGCAGTAGTAGTAGTAGTAGTAGCAGTAGCAGTAGCAGAACTAGTAATAGCAGTAGTAGCAGCAGGAGCAGTAGAGGTAGTTGCAGTAGTAGCAGTAGCAGTAGTAATAGTAGTAGTAGTAGTAGTAGTAGTAGCAGTAGTCGTAGTTGCAGTCGCAGTAGCAGTAGCAGCAGTAGTAATAGCAGTAGTAGCAGCAGGAGAAGTAGCAGCAGTAGTAGTAGTAACAGTAGTAGAAGTAGTAGTAGTAGTAGTAGTAGTAGTAATAGAAGCAGTAGCAGTAGTAGTAGTAGCAGCAATGGCAGTAGTATTTGTTGTAGTAGCAGTAGTATTAGTAGTAGTTGCAGTAGTAAAATATGTGTAGTAGTAGCAGTAGTAGCAGTAGTAGTGGTAGAAGTAGTTGTGGAAGTAGTGGTAGTACTAGTAATAGTAGTAGTAATAGTAGTTTTAGTCGTGGTAGCATTAGCAGTAGTTGTAGCAGTAGAATAAGCAGTAGTTTTAGCAGTAGTAGTAGTAGCAGTAGCAGTAGTTTTAGCAGTAGCATGGTAGTAGTAGTAGTAGTAGTTTTAGCAGTAGTTCTAGCAGTAGCGGTGGTAGTACTTGTAGTAGTAATATTAGTAGTAGTAGTGGTAGTAGTAGTTGTGGTAGTAGTGGTAGTACTAGCAATAGTCGTAGTAATAGTAGTAGTAGTCGTGGTAGCAGTAGCAGTAATTTTAGCAGTAGAATTAGCAGTAGTTTTACGAGTCGTAGTAGTAGCAGTACCAGTAGTTTTAGCAGTAGTAGTAGTAGTAGTAGTAGTAGTAATATTAGTAGTAGTAATATTAGTAGTAGTAGTAGTAGTACTAGTAGTATCATCAGCAGTAGTAGTAGTAGCAGCATTTTTAGCAGTAGCATAGTAGTAGTAGTAGTAGTAGTTTTAGCAGTAGTTCTAGCAGTAGCGGTGGTAGTAGTTGTAGTAGGAATATTAGTAGTAGTAGTGGTAGTAGTAGTTGTGGTAGTAGTGGTAGTACTAGCAATAGTAGTAGTAATAGTAGTAGTAGTCGTGGTAGCAGTAGCAGTAATTTTAGCAGTAGAATTAGCAGTAGTTTTACGAGTCGTAGTAGTAGCAGTACCAGTAGTTTTAGCAGTAGTAGTAGTAGTAGTAGTAGTAGTAGTAGCAGTAGCAGTAGCAATATAAGTAGCAGTAGCAGTATCAGCAGTAACAGCAGGAGCAGTAGCAGTAGCATTAGCAGCAGTAGGCACAGTAGTAGTAGTAGTATCAGTAGTAGTAACAGTCGTAGAAGTAGTAGTAGTAGTAGTAATAATAGTAGCGGTAGCAGTAGCAGTAGTAGCAGCAGAAGCAGTGGTATTAGTTGTAGTAGCAGTAGCAGTATCAGAAGTAGTAGTAGTAGTGGTAGTAGTAGTTGTGGTAGCAGAACTCGTGGTAGTAGCAGTAGTAGTAGTAGTAGTAGTAGTAATAGTAGTAATAGTAGTAGCAGTAGCAGTAGTAGAAGTAGCAGTAGCAGTAGTTTTAGCAGTATCAGTAGTGTAGTAGCAGTAGTGGTAGTTTTATCATTATCAGTAGCACTAGCAGTAGTTTTAGCAGTAGTAGTAATAGTAGCAGTAGTATTAGTATTAGTATTATTTAGTGGTAGTACTAGCAATAGTCGTAGTAATAGTAGTAGTAGTCGTGGTAGCAGTAGCAGTAATTTTAGCAGTAGAATTAGCAGTAGTTTTACGAGTCGTAGTAGTAGCAGTACCAGTAGTTTTAGCAGTAGTAGTAGTAGTAGTAGTAGTAGTAGTAGCAGTAGCAGTAGCAATATAAGTAGCAGTAGCAGTATCAGCAGTAACAGCAGGAGCAGTAGCAGTAGCATTAGCAGCAGTAGGCACAGTAGTAGTAGTAGTATCAGTAGTAGTAACAGTCGTAGAAGTAGTAGTAGTAGTAGTAGTAGTAGCAGTAGCAGTAGTTGCAGTAGTAGTAGTAGTAGTAGCAGTAGCAGTAGCAGAACTAGTAATAGCAGTAGTAGCAGCAGGAGCAGTAGAGGTAGTTGCAGTAGTAGCAGTAGCAGTAGTAATAGTAGTAGTAGTAGTAGTAGTAGTAGCAGTAGTCGTAGTTGCAGTCGCAGTAGCAGTAGCAGCAGTAGTAATAGCAGTAGTAGCAGCAGGAGAAGTAGCAGCAGTAGTAGTAGTAACAGTAGTAGAAGTAGTAGTAGTAGTAGTAGTAGTAGTAATAGAAGCAGTAGCAGTAGTAGTAGTAGCAGCAATGGCAGTAGTATTTGTTGTAGTAGCAGTAGTATTAGTAGTAGTTGCAGTAGTAAAATATGTGTAGTAGTAGCAGTAGTAGCAGTAGTAGTGGTAGAAGTAGTTGTGGAAGTAGTGGTAGTACTAGTAATAGTAGTAGTAATAGTAGTTTTAGTCGTGGTAGCATTAGCAGTAGTTGTAGCAGTAGAATAAGCAGTAGTTTTAGCAGTAGTAGTAGTAGCAGTAGCAGTAGTTTTAGCAGTAGCATGGTAGTAGTAGTAGTAGTAGTTTTAGCAGTAGTTCTAGCAGTAGCGGTGGTAGTACTTGTAGTAGTAATATTAGTAGTAGTAGTGGTAGTAGTAGTTGTGGTAGTAGTGGTAGTACTAGCAATAGTCGTAGTAATAGTAGTAGTAGTCGTGGTAGCAGTAGCAGTAATTTTAGCAGTAGAATTAGCAGTAGTTTTACGAGTCGTAGTAGTAGCAGTACCAGTAGTTTTAGCAGTAGTAGTAGTAGTAGTAGTAGTAGTAATATTAGTAGTAGTAATATTAGTAGTAGTAGTAGTAGTACTAGTAGTATCATCAGCAGTAGTAGTAGTAGCAGCATTTTTAGCAGTAGCATAGTAGTAGTAGTAGTAGTAGTTTTAGCAGTAGTTCTAGCAGTAGCGGTGGTAGTAGTTGTAGTAGGAATATTAGTAGTAGTAGTG
>NC_048576.1:90990085-90992585 GCF_013265735.2 Oncorhynchus mykiss | reverse complement strand
TTAACTGTCAGACCCCATCAGAACACAAAATATACGCTTGTTTTACTCTGACGTTTGTAAACAAAGTAAATGTAAACAAACACTGTATAGACTCAAAACATGTTTTAAAACTGTGATTTTGATCATGGATGTTGAATCCTTTGCGGAGAGGGATTCTCCAGCCCCAGCTTTGTTTTCTGAAACACTGATTGCCAATTTCAGTCTGATCTAATTAAAACCTCCTTAACTCTTCTACAGATGTTTATGTACTATAACTGCATTGGCACCAGACAAAATGCATACTGCAAATGGGTATACCTGTAAATAGTACTGTGGGTAGTAGTCTAATGAATTCATCCTCTGTGACTCTCTGATCCATAATGAGAAGAACACAATGTTCAAGAACAGTTTCACTTCAGAAAGTTACCAAAAAAAGTCATATTTTTTGGAGGAAAATAACAACAACAATTGGGGATTCATTTGTGTTATTGTTTATCATTGTTGTGGTAATTCCCTATAACAGACAGATAGATATGATGATTGTCTGTGACTACAGGGGGTGAAATGAAGACGCTCAGTCTCTGCAGAAGGGAATCACAACAACTTGCTACACCACCAGAGGAGCGTCTGCCCTCCACATCTGGTTATGACTTTATTCACTGGTCAGGAAACCATCCCAACACACTGTGTGTGTGTACATGTGTCCGTGTGTGTGTACGTGTGTCCGTGTGTGTGTGTGTACGTGTGTCCGTGTGTGTTTACATGCATCCGTGTGTGTGTACGTGTGTCCGTGTGTGTGTGTGTACGTGTGTCCGTGTGTGTGTGTACATGTGTGTGTACATGTGTGTGTGTGTGTGTGTGTACATGTGTGTGTACGTGTGTGTGTACATGTGTGTGTGTGTGTGTGTGTGTGTGTGTGTGTGTGTGTGTGTGTGTGTGTGTGTGTGTGTGTGTGTACGTGTGTCCGTGTGTGTGTGTACGTGTGTCGGTGTGTGCGCTTGTGCGTGTGCACGTTCTGCGAGGGGGAGGGGGGTTGAGCAGGACAGAAAGAGAGAGAGACGAGGGGAGTATGTGTACAAATCATCCCCCCTCCCCACCCTCAGCCATGGGCAAAGAGAGGGGGGGAGGCCGGTACGTGGGTGTTGCATTAGAGGTGTTGGTGTGGAGCTGATGAGTGGTGGTTCTGGTACTGGCGTTGGTTACTCCTGCTCCACCAGTCCTCTTGGGGGGGTTAGACCCTGAGAACTTCCCTCTCTCCCTTGGTGCAGCTCGGAGTGCTGCAGCTCCCTGGGAGCGCGGTGGGAGCCAGTGTTGCCCCCCTGCAGCTTAAGCCTCTGTCTCTTTTTGTCCACAGCACAACAGCCTGTGGCATTCCGTGGCAGGCAAAGCTCACTGCTCTCTGTCACATGGGCCAGATTAGCCCAACTAAGACCTCAATAGAATGCTCACTTTAACTCACCCATTCCAACACTGACACCCCCCCCCCAACCGCCCCCTTTCCTCCATCCCAGCACCCCCAAAACCCTCTGACACACACACCCACACCCAATTGAACCGTTCCTTGTCTAGACAGCACCGCAAAGCAGCCATTATGATTCGTGGTTATTAAGACTATAAATCCTGCTCTCTTTGTCATTGTCACATTCCCAGCGGTGCACATGAATAAACATGCAGTGCAACGAGACCTATTTCCCACTGGGGAGACACCACTTCCTCCCCTGGCCTGGCCTGCCCCGCCTCCTGCATCCCGCCGCTGACGCCACTGTAGCGCAACAGCATCATTTCTGGAGTCTGGAGGGTTAGATGTGGGAATATCTTAAACGCTGAATTTACATCTAGTTCAAATCCATTTTCTGCTGTAATTGAGGTTTTTGAATGCCTCCTGGCCCCTCCGGTCTCTTTTCCCTTCCCAGCAACATGATGCAGTTTTCAGAACGTAGGTCACAGAGAATCTGGGATTGCGTCCCAAATGTGTCCATAGGGATCAGGTCAAAGATAGTACACTGTATAGGGCATAGGGTGCAATTTGGGACACAAACATGGTTATCCATGGATCCAGCCACATGGCCACTAGACCACTACCTCTCAGACTAGACCAAACCAGGCCTGGCCCCAGGGGGGCTTGCAGGGGCGGACATTCGCTAGGGGAACTTCTAGGAAATGGGAGCTCCGGAGGGGCAGGAATCAGTCTATGGGAGGCTGGAGGGAGGCTGCCAGAGGGAGGGATGGCCTGATGCAGGATGGATGGAAGGGAAGGATGGGAGTCAGAGCTAGGGGAGGTTGGGGGGTTAAACCGTACTCTCCTAGGGGGTTAGTACTTCCACAACAAAGCCACCTGACTACCTTTTAAAGACAAAGGGTGAAACACATATGGTTCATGTTTGTAGTATGTCAGACCAATCAGCCCCACTACCACCACCACCCCTTCAAGTTCATTTTGATATGTATGTATGTAGTAATTCCTCAAATGGGTACGATTAGATTAAAATTGACCAGATAACTGTTGTTAATGTTTAGTTGT
>NC_048576.1:90927585-90985085 GCF_013265735.2 Oncorhynchus mykiss | reverse complement strand
TTATTCGGCTGTCCCCATAGGAGAACCCTTTGGCAAACCCTATTTGGTTCCAGTTTCGAATCATTTTGGTTCCAGGTAGAGCCATTTTGGGTTCCAAGGAGAACCCTTTTCACAGATGTATACCGTTTTTGTGGTTGTTGTTCTGAACCCACTGTCCCCAAGTCATTGTGACGTTGTGAAGTTCGCCACTCCCCTCCCCTAACATTTGATTAACACTTGTTTTACATGATCATCAACATTCAGTATATACCTCAGTGCAAATGCAATCTCCCTGAAGAGGTTTGACTTTGCTAGGTAATAAGACAGAGAGGTAAGCTTTTGCACGAGTGCATGGCGGCCATCGCCGTGGAGTGAGCTGGGCATCACTGGGCGAGTCATTGAAACTGGAAAGCTTTTTCAGGATTATAATTTCCTCCTCATATTGTACAATATGTGTCTCCACACTCCTAGGCCAGGAATGGGCAACTTTGAGGGGGTGGGAGCCACCAAAAATCTGAACTCATTATGAGGTGCAGAAGCGGCTCGTGGGTCTGCGTATCCACATCCATACCCACACATGCGATCAGAGCCAGCCCTCGCCTTTTGGGGGCCAAACGTGACATTTTGTGATGAGTGAGTATGTTGTTGCAGAAATAAATAAGCCCATGCTAAAACAATCAAACTATTTTTGCTACAAATCAGTATGTTAGGAATTCCGACATATGAAATATGAAAGTCAGTTTGTTTTCAGGGGAGGGGGGCATTTTTCACTTTAAGCACCTGCCCCCTGAAAGTTGTGTGACAACCCTGCTCAGAAACCTCTCCCAGCTGGTTGTTGTGGATAATGGCTAGGCATGGGCCTCTGGGCTAACAGGATCAGTATTCATGAAGCATCCTATACCTTCCTGCTTGTTTGTTCTCTGCTGTGTTCTCACCATAAATTTGCTCTGAGAACAGTGACTTTCGATGGTTGTACGATGCAATGCAATGGTGTGTGTGTGTGTGTGTGTGTGTGTGTGTGTGTGTGTGTGTGTGTGTGTGTGTGTGTGTGTGTGTGTGTGTGTGTGTGTGTGTGTGTGTGTGTGTGTGTATGTGTGTGTGTGTGTGTGTGTGTGTGTGTGTGTGTGTGTGTGTGTGTGTGTGTGTGTGTGTGTGTGTGTGTGTGTGTGTGTGTCGATGTGCATGTGACTTGCATAAGCATGTTGGCCCATATATGCTGGGAAGAAAGCACTCTGACTGGCACTGTATGTAGCTCGGAAATTTCTGAAGAAACGACCTTTTCATTTGGATGGACATATCACCGTAAATGAACTAGAAACTGAGGGGACATTTCATTCCAAATCAACTGGAAACTGTCAGTTGTTTTCTAATGCCTGACCTTTGAAAGCAGATACAACATTAGTTACGTCTACCCTGCAAGGGGAATGGGACTTTTATTCTCCTTCAGTGTAGCAGGGTAAGCAGTGGTGGAAAAAGTACCCAATTGCCATACTTGAGTAAAAGTAAAGATACCTTAATAGAAAATCAACCAAGTAAAAGTGAAAGTCACCCAGTAAAGTACTAGTTGAGTAAAAGTCTAAAAGTATTTGGTTTTAAATATACTTAAGTATCAAAAGTAAATGTAATTGCAAAAATATACTTAAGTATCAAAAGTAAAAATAATTTCAAATTCCTTATATTAAGCAAACCAAAATGCACAATTAGCTTTTTAACAATTATTTACAGAAAGCCAGGAGCACACTCCAACAGTAGGGATGACCAGGGATGTTGCCTGATAAGTGTGTGAATTGTACCTGTCATGCTAAGCATTCAAAATGTAACAAATACTTTTGGGATGTCAGGGAAAATGGATGGAGTAAAAAGTACATAATTTCCCTTGGGAATGTAATGAAGTAAAATTATTTTTACCTAAGGACTTTAGACCACTGAGGGTAAGTCTGTCATAGCCACAGAGAAGAGGTGACCATGCAGGGACAGACTGTGGTTGTTGAGAGAGAAGTACTGGAACTCCAGAGATACAGAACCAAACTGAGAGTGTCAGCAAGGCCCTTCACCTGGTCAAGGGGAACACACCACAACACAGTATCAGCACACAGCTAGCTCCAGAGAAAAGGGAACATGAACTCCACAAATGCTACTTCCAAACGTCACACAATGGCAATGTCCCTACTCACTGTGAATGATTGACTGTGGTACTTATTATTGGAGCCAAAGCACAGAAAGATAATCTGTCCGCACATTTTAATTCACAGGCAATAAAGATAAATCACCAGGAAACATTCCTAGGTGTCAATTTAAATGATGAATTCAATTTCAAAATCACACTTTAGGAATGTGACCAAAATAGCTTTTTACCGCCTGAGGAACATTGCCAAAGTACAGTAGTTTCTATCTCAGGCTGATACATCACAGGAGGTTGGTAGCACATTAATTTGGGAGGACTGGCTTGTGGTAATGGCTGGAGAGGAATTGGGTGGAACGGTATTAAATACATCAAACACATGGTTTCCATGCCATTCCATTTGTTCCGTTCCAGCCATTATTATGAGCCGTCCTCCCCTCAGCAGCCTCCCTGTGATACAGAGAGAATCATCCATGCTTTTACTAAAAGAAGGCTTGACTACTGTAATGCTCTCCTGTCTGGTCTACCCAATAAAACCATTGTTCAACTGCAAAACAGGCAGAATGCTGCAGCGCGGAGACTGACCAGGACCAGACAGAGAACGCATATTACACCGGTTTAAAGTCTCTGAACTGGCTGCCTGGGATTTAGAACAAATCTGTGAAAAATAATATGAAGATTATTCTATTGGTTTTTAAATCAATCCTTGATTGTGCACCCCACTACATACAGTATCAGACATGCTTTCAGTTATGTACCACCAGGTCCTTCAGGTCCTCTGGCGCTGGTCTTTACATTTTCTTTTTTTTATTTAACCAGGCAAGTCAGTTAAGAACAAATTCTTATTTCACCTTATAGGACGGCCACAGCCGGTTGTGATACAGTCTGAGATCAAACCAGGGTCTGTAGTGACACCTCTAGCACTGAGATGCAGTGCCTTAGACTGCTGTGCCACTCAGACCAAGAGGAATGGAGGGCAGCCTGTAGTTACTATGCCCACAGCCTCTGGAATAGCCTGCCAGAGAACATGAGGGGGCCAAGAGGAATGGAGGGGCAGCCTGTAGTTACTATGCCCCCAGCCTCTGGAATAGCCTGCCAGAGAACATGAGGGGGACCAAGAGGAATGGAGGAGCCTGTAGTTACTATGCCCCCAGCCTCTGGAATAGCCTGCCAGAGAACACGAGGGGGACCAAGAGGAATGGAGGGGCCTGTAGTTACTATGCCCCCAGCCTCTGGAATAGCCTGCCAGAGAACATGAGGGGGACCAAGAGGAATGGAGGGGCAGCCTGTAGTTACTATGCCCCCAGCCTCTGGAATGGCCTGCCAGAGAACATGAGGGGGGCCAAGAGGAATGGAGGGCAGCCTGTAGTTACTATGCCCCCAGCCTCTGGAATAGCCTGCCAGAGAACATGAGGGGGGCCAAGAGGAATGGAGGGCAGCCTGTAGTTACTATGCCCCCAGCCTCTGGAATAGCCTGCCAGAGAACATGAGGGGGCCCAAACTGTGGACATGTTTAAAAGATCTTAAAACAAACCTTTTTTAGCTTTGCTTTTCCTTTGGGGGCTTTTAGGTATCTCTACTTACTGATCAGCCCCGTTAACATCCTCCCCATTAGACAGACAGGGAAGACTGAAGACACAGTTACTGTAGTTAGTGATCAGCCCTGTTAACATTCTCCCCATGAGACAGACAGGGAAGTGAAACTGTACACCCGACCGCACTCTGTCCCAGCGTTGACAGTGATGTCACACTATGCAGTCTCATGGAGTGTGCTCTCCATGATCACACAGAAGAAGGTCATTGAACCCTCGAAGTAGGAACGTGACTTTGTGCTGAAATCATTGTGACGTCGTGCTGACATTTCATTTCTGACACGCATCACTTCTTCTTCTGTGCTGACCTAATAGGAGAATACAAGGGGAATAACAGGGAATTCCCAACATGATTTCAAGAGTCAAAATCCTTGTTCACACTGCAGGCCTTAAAGCTCAAATCAGTTTTATTTTGGATACTGTCCAAACAGCAATTTACAAATGACCAAATCGGATTTGTGTGGTTTGAGACAGCAGTCATTTGCTGACATGGCTACACTAGTTGTCATAGTAATGGCAGGTGTGTGCGCAGTGGTTTCGGCTGATTGGTGGTGGTGCTCCTGCTTCCTATCATTCAGAAGTTGTGTAGCAAGCTAAGGTGACAACAATGTCTGCTACGGACGTTTCCCAGTCACTTTGAATGTTCAACATCCTAGAGTAAGAACACCTATAAAGTCTCAAAGAATAAGTTGATCCAACTTTCAAAACTAGTCCTTTTTGGCTAGCCACAGCAGTCAACTAGCTATCTATGTTGCTATTTGGCTTTCTATCACGTTCACTCATTGAGTGTCAACAATTAACAAGCTAGTTAGCTACCACATCATGTTCTTGTCTAAACATAGCAGCTGGCAAGCAACAAGATATGTCAAATAACAGTATAAAATGTGATTTGACCGTTCAGACACAAGTCGCATGGCCAGGAATCAGATTTGTATCCTACGAGGGTGGTTTGAAACATCCGATACGATGTGTCTTTGGCTGTTCAGACTGCAGGAAAAAGACAATATTTGAATCAGACAAGCAACAAAACATTGGATTTGAGTCACTGGCAATGTGAACCAGAGGATCTAAGAGTGTCTTGTTCAATATCCTGATGACGTTAAATGCTGAGTGAAATTAATTCAGTAACAGTATAACAATATTTTAAATAAGACATCACAGTCTTCTTCCCACCATAAAAAAAGTTGATAACCTCTATATCGAGGAAAAATGTGTTTACTATGACTGTGATGTGTGGTTGTCTCACCTAGATATCTTAAGAGGAATGCACTAAGTCGTTCTGGATAAGAGCGTCTGCTAAATGACAAACATGTTCCTGTGAAATATAATATGTCTACCAACAGCATTAGGATAATGAATCCAATCATGTGGTTAAAGGATGTAACAATCGGGGAAACCCCCCCTTCCTGTTGTAACACCTTGTTGTACAAATGACCAAATCGGATTTGTGTGGTTTGACTCTGCCCCGCTGAAGACCCTAGTTGAGATGATTCCAAATCCAATCACTAAATACAACCATTTTTCTCTTTTTATTACTTTCATGGAGAGAAAAAGGGAAACGGACACGAAACAGATGGAAAATATCTCTCTTTGTCTCGACTACAATATCTAAAATGGGCCTAATTGGTGTTCTTGGACACTGGTTACAGTCGCTGCATGTGTGAACATTATACATTTCTCTGCACCCGCCCTGGCTGTCGTCAATGACTACGGTTGGCAGATGTACCTGTTTTCTGCCCAGGCACGCTCTGCAGGGCTCTACGGAAAAACAAACCATCTGGGGGGGCCCCTGGATCCTTAAGACACCCTACAACACCCTTATGTAATCTACGTCCCCCGACCCACGTGTTCTCTCTCTCTCTCTCTCTCTCTCTCTCTCTCTTGCTCTCTCTTGCTCTCTCTCTCTCTCGCTCTCTCTTGCTCTCTCTCTCTCTCTCTCTCTCTCTCTCTCTCTCTCGCTCTCTCTCTCTCTCTCTCTCTCTCTCTTGCTCTCTCTCTCTCTCTCTTGTGCTCTCTCTCTCTCTCTCTCTCTCTCTCTCTCTCTCTCTCTCTAAGGACACATTGCATCGATATCTACGCAAACAGTCCGAATGACTTCTTCATGACTTTGACTATATTAATTCTTGCTCACAGTTACAGAAAAACTTCAACCTATGTGAGAGCAGCAGCAGCAGAAATCCTGCACCACTCTGCCAGAACCAAAGCTAACTTTCCAATAGCATTATTCCTGGATGCAATGGAACCCAAGTCTCAAGTTGGAGATCAGTTTCCACTTTCCAGCCTCCATATAATTGAACAAATTGCTTTGAATCAGATTAACTGGGATGGTCTGGTCTTTGTTAGATGGACTTGGGGCAAATACAGGATCAGTCCTGAGCTCTGCCTCAAATGATGACAAACTGCATGGATTCTAGAGGTAACTTACTACAGGCCCTGTTGCATGCCTGCCTGCCTGCTAACTTACTGGAGGCCCTGCTGCCTGCCTGCTAACTTACTACAGGCCCTGTTCTGCTAACTTACTACAGGCCCTGCTGTCTGCCTGCTAACTTACTGCAGGCCCTGTTACCTGCCTGCCTGCTTTCTAACTTACTACAGGCCCTGTTACCTGCCTGCCTGCTTTCTAACTTACTACAGGCCCTGTTACCTGCCTGCCTGCTTGCTAACTTACTACAGGCCCTGCTGCCTGCCTGCCTGCCTGCTTGCTAACTTACTACAGGAAACTGCTGCCTGACTGCCTGCCTGCTAATTTACTACAGGCCCTGTTGCCTGCCTGCCTGCCTGCCTGCCTGCTAACTTACTACAGGCCCTGCCTGATTGCTGACCATCATGAGTCAATGGAAGACACATGATGAGGCTATAAGGTCTGTATGCTAACTATTCATGGAGAGGATGGAGAGGATGGAGAGGATGGAGAGGATGGACCTGCTGTTGGCCTTCTGCTGCTTGGGAGAGTTTTTATCACTTTCACTGATGTAGTTGGTGGTGGATGTGTGGACAAACAGAAACACACAGACACACAGATGTAAAGTGCACTCTCTCTTTCCCTCTTTCTTTCTCTCTCTCTCATCTCTCTCGCATTCTCAATTCAATTTAAGGGCTTTATTGGCATGTGAAATATATGTTAACATTGCCAAAGCAAGTGAAGTAGATAATAAACAAAAGTGAAACAAACAATAAAAATGAACAGTAAACATTATACTCACAGAAGTTACAAAGTAATAAAGACATTCCATATGTAATATCATGTCTATACAGTGTTGTAATAAAACAAATGAACATAAATATGGGTTATATTTACAATGGTGTTTCTAGTGGCAACAGGTCACACATCTTGCTGCTGTGATCTTTCTGCTGTGATGGACCCACATCTACTGGTATTTCAACCAATACTGAGTCTGCACATAGTCAAAGCTTTCCTTAAGTTTGGGTCAGTCACAGTGGTCAGGTGTTCAGCCACTGTGTACTCTCTGTTCAGGGCCAAATAGTATTCTAGTTGCCTCTGTTTTTTTGTTAATTCTTCCCAATGTGTCTCATGATTTGGTTGGGTCTAATAGTGTTGCTGTCCTGGGGCTCTGTGTGGTGTGTTTGTGAACAGAGACCCAGGCCCAGATTCTGTCCGCACCGCACCCGCCCGCCCGACTAGCATCACTACTCTGGACGGTTCTGACTTAGAATATGTGGACAACTACAAAATCCTAGGTGTCTGGCTAGACTGTAAACTCTCCTTCCAGACTCATATTAAACATCTCCAATCCAAAATGAAATCTAGAATCGGCTTCCTATTTCACAACAAAGCCTCCTTCACTCACCCCGCCAAACATACCCTAGTAAAACTGACTATCCTACCGATACTCGACTTCGGCGATGTCATTTACAAAATATCTTCCAATACTCTACTCAGCAAACTGGATGCAGTCTATCACAGTGCCATCCGTTTTGTCACCAAAGCCCCTTATGCCACCCACCACTGCGGCCCTCGCTACATATTTGTCGCAAGACCCACTGGCTCCAGTTCATCTACAAGTCTATGCTAGGTAAAGCTCCGCCTTATCTCAGCTCACTGGTCACAATAACAACACCCACCTGTAGCACGTGCTCCTGCAGGTATATCTCACTGGTAACTTTAAACATCAGCTATCTGAGCAGCTAACCGATCGCTACCTCATCCTCATATAGTTTTATTTACTTTTCTGTTCTTTTGCACACCAGTATTTCTACTTGCACATCATCATCTGCTCATCTATCACTCCAGTGTTCATTTTCAAAACTGTAATTACTTCGCTACTTTGGCCTATTTATTGCCTACCTCCTCACGCCATTTGAACACACTGTATATAGACTTTCTTTTTTTTCTATTGTGTTATTGAATGTACGCTTGCTTATTCCATGTGTAACTCTGTGCTGTTGTTCGTGTCGCACTGCTTTGCTTTATACAGAGATTTACAGTCAGGGCCCAATTCTAGGTGATTCCCACACTCCCTCCCTCCACCCTTTATCTGTCTCTCTCTCACTCCCCCCTCTCTCTGTCTCTCCCTCTACCTCTCCCTCTCCCTCTTCTCTCTCTCGCTCTCTCGCTCGCTCTCTCTCCCTCCACTCTTTATCTGTCTCTCTCTCTCTCCCTCCCTCCTCTCTTTCTCTCTCTCTCTCTCTCTCTCTCTCTCTCTCTCTCTCTCTCTCTCTCTCTCTCTCTCCATCTATCTGTCTCTCCCTCCTCTCACTCTACTCTCTCTCCCCTCTAGCGCTCTCGCTATCCCTCCCTCCACTCTCATTTTCTCTCTCTTTCACTCTCTCTCTCCTCTCTCTCACTCTCTCTCTCTTCTCTCCTCTCTCTCTCTCTCTCTCAGTCTGTCTTTCTCTCCTCTCTCTCTCTCGCTCTCTCTCTCTCTCTCCTCTCTCTCTCTCTCTCTCCTCTCTCTTTCCCATCTCTCCTCTCCTCTCTATCCCTCCCTCCACTCTCATTTTCTCTCTCTTTCACTCTCTCTCTCCTCTCTCTCACTCTCTCTCTCTTCTCTCCTCTCTCTCTCTCTCTGTCTGTCTTTCTCTCCTCTCTCTCTCTCGCTCTCTCTCTCTCTCTCTCTCCTCTCTCTCTCTCTCTCTCCTCTCTCTTTCCCATCTCTCCTCTCCTCTCTCTCCTTCCCTCCTCTCTCTGTCTCTCTCTCTCTACACAATCTAACATTTTTTTTTAATCAGGTGACTTTTATATTAAACAGTTCTCATCCCCACTGTCCTGTCATGCTCCGAGGTGAAGTTTACTCTAGGTGCAGATCAGAGGAGGCTGGTGGGAGGAGTGGGCTTGTTGTAATGACTGGAATGGAATTCATGGAACAGAGTCAAACATGTGGTTTCCATATATGTGTTTGATACCATTCCATTTATTCAATTCCAGCCATTACAATGAGCCCGTCTTCCTATAGCTCCTCCACCAGACTCCTCTGGTGCAGATATAAGATCAGCTTTCCTCCCCTAATCCTACCTTTAACCAATAGTGGGGAAAATGCTAAACTGACCCAAGATCAGCGTCTAGGGATAGCTTCACCCTACACCACCCTGTCAAACAGCCAGGCCATGGCACATTTAAAAACACAATACATTTTCAGAATGTGAGTATGTGAGTAAAACACAAAGCTACACCCACAGTCAAAGAAATACAATAAGAAAAATATAATCTTTGGAAATTTACTGCTATAAAAAAAAGCATCTCTATTCCTACACTTTCGTGACAATCTCTGTGAAGTTTTCAGTATTATGTGTTTTCACCCTACGATAGTTTTGGCAAGATAAGTCAATAGTTACCGTGGCATGGAGGTAAATGCAGAGTTGACTTTCTGGTATTAGTGATGCAGACAGCATTGATTTCTCTGTCAAGTCACCCCTCTCTGTAAATAGTGCAGTGGAATGGATTCACATCATCATGGGCCATCCTCAGAAAGTCCATCCTGCTCATGTAAAATCACACTGTACATACAGTACTGTACATACAGTATGTCACGGGGAACTGCAGGAGCAGACCAGGGAAAAACCTTAGGACAGTTTGGATGTGTCATTTAAAAAAAGTTCAATTAGTTGATATTGAGACAACATAGTCTCTTTAATGGCATTTAACCTTGTAATGACATGTTAGGAACATGTCACCAATGGGGACACTGGTCACTTTGGGTTACACACGATAACAATAGTTTAGTGGGTGCTTATATTTGTCCTATTTCACACATGTACAAGTGTGTATTAAAATGCATGTTTTGATTGGAAATCTAGTTCTTTCCCCAGATCCTGATCTCCCTGAGAGACAACCCTTGAACAATTAGAGCTAACAGCCTTGCTCATGGGCACATCAACAGATTTTTTCCCCCATTGTCGGCTCGGGGAGTCAAACTAGCGACCTTTTAGTTACTGGCCAAATGCTCTAATCGCTAGGCTACCTACTGCCTGTGTAAAATAGTGACAGAGTGATCTCTGTCATTTACCAAGCAGAAAGAAAACATGATCTCTTTCCCACCGGAGAAACTCTCACAGTAATATGCACAACAAAACAATTGGCCTTAATTTCCCAGATCCTCAGAGATTCCTATGGTATCACCTGTCCTACTGTACCTGTATCAGCCATTTTCTTCCCACCAGCCAACCAGGTGAGTGACAAAGACACAGACCGCAGAGCCAGACTAGCCCCGGCTAGCTAGCGTTAGCGCTGCCAAGCACTCTGGGATACGGTGTCTCTCCCATTGTTAACAATAGTATTAAGGAACTGGAGATACAACGCCTCGTATCCATTACTGCTTTAATGAGCACATTCTGTACTTGGTCTTTATTAAGAGGAATTAAGCCACAATGACATGTGAATAGACATTATAATTATACGATTCTGGGAAAATGCTGCAAGGGCTATTATGGTGCTCTGGTACAGTACATTTCACTCAATGATTCTCATGATGTGGTGTAGGCCTGGTTCATTTCAAGGAGAGTTGGGAGGACGACTTTGAATGAAATTGATATCTCATCATCCCTATACAGATCATGACATTGCCTCCAGGGTCTCACAATAATATTCAAGTCAGAGTTAAACCAAACATATCAGAAAAGAGAGTGGTTTTCAACATCTCCATATGGCAAAATAACAGGGTAGAGGACAAAGATCAAGCTCCTTGAGGCCTCGTCTGGTCCTCCTCGTGCGTCCTCCAGGCTTCCTCCGTCCCTGCCCATGTTGTCAACAAGCCAGCCTCGCTCTTCTGTAATCGCGGAACGTCAACGAGACAGAACCAAAGCACCTCCTTCCTCCTCCACATTCACACAGTGCAGAGACACTCAGACAGTGGAGATAGATTACATCACATACTGGCCCCTACAATCTCTCTCAGTCCTAACATCCCTCTATGAACAATAACCTCTAATTTGTTCCTTTCACATTCTTCCCCTGAGTTCCTAAGTCCAGATGTCAGCTGTTTTGTCAGAGAGATAGATTTGTTGTCAAACTATATTTTGCTTCAGGCTTCTTTTTGGGGAATTAAGTCTTCCGATCTGTCAGGGCGCACGTGTGTGTGTGTGTGTGTGTGTGTGTGTGGTGTGTGGTGTGTGGTGTGTGTGTGTGTGTGTGTGTGTGTGTGTGTGTGTGTGTGTGTGCGTGCATGAGTGAGTGAGTGTGTGTGTGTGTACAAAGGTTTTTGTGTGGGTGTGTGAAGTTGTGTGTGTGTACGCCCAGCCTAAGGATTTCCTAGCAGTAGCAGTCTTCCTCGTCAAGATCTGAGGGCAGCACTTCTTTTGACAGGTGTTGGTACAGCATGAGTAAGAATATCTGTGTGCGGGGACACTCGCAGGGTTCCAAGTTGCCTATTATTAAAGAAAACATTCCGTCGTCGCCATGGGGATGACAGAGCTCTGAGGTGACTGCGGGGAGTGCTGACAGGTCTGTGTCAGAGGAGAATTCCACCCCTCCGTTTAGGATCACTATCCACCGCTCTTTCTGTCTGTCTCTTTCTTTATCTATCTGTGATTGTCTCTACACCTCTCTTTTCCCCTCCCTCCACCCATCTCTCTCTTTCTCACCCTCCTCTTCTCTCCACCCCGTGATCTCCCTCTCTCCCCCCTCTCCCCCTCTCTCTATCTCTTTTTATCCTTCCATCTCTGGCCCACCCTCTCTCCCCCCTCTCCCTCTGTCCTTACAGGCTTTCCTTGGCACCCTTCCTCCCTCTCTCTCTATCTCTCTCTCTCTCTCTCTCTCTCTCTCTCTCTCTCTCTCTCTCTGTCTCTCTCTCTCTCTGTCTCTGCCTCTCTCCCTCTCTCTTTCTCTCTCTCTGTCTCTCTCTCTTTCTCTCTCTCTCTCTCTCTCTCTCTCCCTCTCTCTCCCCCTCTCTCTCTCTCAGAGAGCTAGAAGCAGCAGGTAGAGCAGCCTCAGGTTTCAAGCCCCTCCCTGTCTGTTTCCTGTAGCACGTATACTTGCTAGAGTTACAGAGTTTTGCTACGGTGTGCCCCAGTACACATGACCCTTTACAGTGTAAAGTGTACTGTATAGTGTAAAGTTTACACTATACAGTGATCTCTAAACACATTCAATATAATACTCTCTAAACGTGAACATCTGATCAAAGCTAAACCTTATCTGTATAGACACAATATGTACACAGCGCACAATTGGCTCAGCGTCGTCCGGGTTAGGGGAGGGTTTGGCCGGCAGGGATATCCTTGTCGCATCGCGCACCAGCGACTCCTGTGGCGAGCCGTGCGCAGTGCACGCTGACATGGTTGCCAGGTATATGGTGTTCCCTCTGACACATTGGCGTGGCTGGCTTCCGGGTTAATCAAGAAGCAGTGCAGCTTGGTTGGGTTGTGTTTCGGGGGACGCGCGGCTCTCGACCTTCGCCTCTCCCGAGTCCGTACGGGAGTTACAGTGATGAGACAAGACTGTAAATGTCATTTAGATACCATGAAATTGTAGAGAAAAAGGGGTAAAAAGTGCACTGTATAGAGAATAGGTGTAACGGGTGTCGTCGTCTGAAGAGGAATAATCAGACCAAAGCACAGCGTGATAAGTGTTCATGCTTTTTATTTAAACTGAACACTATAACAAAACAACAAAGAGAATAAACCAAACCGAAACAGTCCTGTCAGGTGCAGAAAACACTAAACAGAAAATAACTACCCACAAACACCATGTGGGGGAAAAGCTACCTAAGTATGGTTCCCAATCAGAGACAACGATAGACAGCTGTCCCTGATTGAGAACCAAACCCGGCCAAAACAAGGAAATACAAAAACATTGAAAAAAGAACATAGAATGCCCACCCAAATCACACCCTGACCAACCCCAAATAGAGACATAACAAGCTCTAAGGTCAGGGTGTGACAATAGGTTGTGATTTGTGACACAAACTCAATTACCTTAAAGGAATAATCCATTCAAAACCACAACTTTCTATGATTTACATGGTTAAATAACGGAAATATGTGAGAACAACATATGTGGTTTATTTAAGCAGTAAGACCCGAGGGGGTGTGGTATGTGGCAGAGATACCACGGCTAAGGGCTGTTGTTACGCACGACAACGCGGAGTGCTAGGACACAGCCCTTATTTGTGGTATGTGGCAGATATACCACGGCTAAGGGCTGTTGTTACGCACGACAACGCGGAATGCTAGGACACAGCCCTTAGTTGTGGTATGTGGCAGATATACCACGGCTAAGGGCTGTTGTTACGCACGACAACGCGGAATGCTAGGACACAGCCCTTAGTTGTGGTATGTGGCAGATATACCACAGCTAAGGGCTGTTGTTACGCACGACAACGCGGAATGCTAGGACACAGCCCTTAGTTGTGGTATGTGGCAGATATACCACGGCTAAGGGCTGTTGTTACGCACGACAACGCGGAGTGCTAGGACACAGCCCTTAGTTGTGGTATGTGGCAGATATACCACGGCTAAGGGCTGTTGTTACGCACGACAACGCGGAGTGCTAGGACACAGCCCTTAGTTGTGGTATGTGGCAGATATACCACTGCTAAGGGCTGTTGTTACGCACGACAACGCGGAATGCTAGGACACAGCCCTTAGTTGTGGTATGTGGCAGATATACCACGGCTAAGGGCTGTTGTTACGCACGACAACGCGGAGTGCTAGGACACAGCCCTTAGTTGTGGTATGTGGCAGATATACCACAGCTAAGGGCTGTTGTTACGCACGACAACGCGGAATGCTAGGACACAGCCCTTAGTTGTGGTATATGGCAGATATACCACGGCTAAGGGCTGTTGTTACGCACGACAACGCGGAGTGCTAGGACACAGCCCTTAGTTGTGGTATGTGGCAGATATACCACAGCTAAGGGCTGTTGTTACGCACGACAACGCGGAGTGCTTGGACACAGCCCTTAGCTGTGGTGTTTTGGCCGTATATCACAAACCCTGAGGTGCCTTATTGCTATTACAAACTGGTTACCAACATAAAGTAAAAAATACATGTTTTCTCATACCCATGGTATACGGTCTGATATACCACGGCTTTCAGCCAATCAGCATTCAGGGATCGAACCACCCAGTTTATAAACGTCAGTATAATAAGTTAGGAAGTAACATGTGAACATTTTTGCAGAAATCTGCAGAACTAAAGCCAACTATAAAACCCACAATGCAATGCACTCTCTATAAAGGCTGTCTGGCCAGTTAGGTAGCAAGCTGAAAAAACGTAGCTACACAAAAGAATACCAACGTCAGTGTCAGCATGTGAAGTAGTTAGCTAGTTGTACAATACCTGAAACAAACTGCACTATCATTTAAGAAGTTACAATCTCAACATGTTCAACCTGGTAGAGATGTCCTTTCTAGCTGAACGCTATTGGTCTAGTTGCTATGTTAATGCGTTAGGGCCCTGCGAGCCTGCAAGTAGGAAGATGAGAGAGAAAACCGCTTTGCATCATGGAAGTTGAAGGAAGAAAGGATATTATTCTAGGACATTTGAACAAAATGTATATTTTGTCATGAAGATGTAGACATTGTCTTATTGGGTGATCTGGAGTGCAGGTAATTGTTATGAAATGTTATTTATTCATTTAACTCGGCAAGTCGGTTAAGAACAAATTCTCATTTTCAATGACAGCCTAGGAACAGTGCCTGTTCAGGGGCAGAATGACAGATTTGTACTTTGTCAGCTCGGGATTTGAACTTGCAACCTTTTGGTTACTAGTTCAACACGCTAACCACTAGGCTACCCTGCCGCCCCAAACCTGTCATAGTTTGTTATCCTCTATACTTAGAGTTGATATTCACGTAATAATATCCCCCAAATTGGGATAAACAAGCATTTCCCATTGTACCCCGTACCCCTGCTGTTGTATTCAGTGAAACATTATAAAAAGGAAATAACAAAACATGCTGAAAAGCTGTTATGTTGTTCAATGTACGTGGAACCAGATCAAAATTCCCACCCCACTGTTCGAAATGCAGAGCCCTGTGGCTTCAGGCTATTCGTCATGGGAGAGTGAGAAATAGTGGGGACCCGGTGTCTAAGTAGGCTACACGTAGCTATGTGTGTGCTAAACATTTAATCACAGGTGAGACTTTTAACTTGTGTAGTATAGTCTGTTTATAACTCCACTCCTTACTTGTAGCATTATAGTTTGTTTGTTTGTGTTGTTGGTCTTGGCTAGCCTAATGTTGTGGTCGGTAGCTAGCTAGCACTCACTCACGTGGCTGCTAGCACCGTCATGAATAGGGGCAGTTAGGACGCCCTACAGTATTAAATGTTTCTAAGTAGTGAGAACGCGAGGGAGAGGCAATGTTGAAAAGTCATCTTCACACATGTTGTACTTTTCTTATAAGGAGTTTTGTAATTGACAAAAAAAAGCAGACAACAAGAAAGTTGTGTTTGAAAAAGGTAAAGTTCACGTCACATTTCATTTCCAGGGTGGATTATCCCTTAATCCTAGTTGAACCATTAGGCCTTGTGAACCTGGACTTCCACCAATACACCTGGTTGGACTTCAACACTCAAAGAGCCGACAAAATGTTGAGTCAAGATTTAGTAAGCCCTATTACAAAACGGAGACATTAGGGTAAGTAAGTAGGTCTATTGTTTGTCATTCTCATAGTATTTGATGAATGCTCTGACAGCCACACAGTCCGGTTCCTGGTTCTGTCTAAAAGCAAACTGTAGTGTAACCAGCCAGGTCACCCGTGATCCATGTCACTGTTCAACTTCCATCCATGTCTGAGGATGTCAGTAGATTCCATGGAAACCAGCCACTAGAGGAACAGTGAGCTCCGTTACCTTTCAGTAGGTTTCAGTACTGTTTAGGGCATTGGGGATGAGGGATGGAAGCATCTGATTCCAAAGGTTCCAAGTTCAAATCCAGTGATTAAAGTAATGTTTGTTTCAAGCCAATTCCATACCTTAACCCGGTACCTATATGCCATTAGCTTACACATTTACAGTTCATGCCTAAACTTAACCCTAATCTTAATAAACACAAAATGTGACGTTTGGAACAACTTTGAAAATTTGACGTTGGAGAAACATGGATGAAAGTCTAATTCTGATGTGAGACTGTGAGAGCTGATAGAAACAGTGAGCAAACTTACCACGGTGAGAGCTGGTAGAAACAGTGAGCAAACTTACCGCTGTGAGAGAGCTGGTAGAAACAGTGAGCAAACTTACCACTGTGAGAGAGCTGGTAGAAACAGTGAGCAAACTTACCGCTGTGAGAGAGCTGGTAGAAACAGTGAGCAAACTTACCGCTGTGAGAGAGCTGGTAGAAACAGTGAGCAAACTTACCACTGTGAGAGAGCTGGTAGAAACAGTGAGCAAACTTACCACTGTGAGAGAGCTGGTAGAAACAGTGAGCAAACTTACCACTGTGAGAGAGCTGGTAGAAACAGTGAGCAAACTTACCACTGTGAGAGAGCTGGTAGAAACAGTGAGCAAACTTACCGCTGTGAGAGAGCTTGTAAAAACAGTGAGCAAACTTACCGCTGTGAGAGAGCTGGTAGAAACAGTGAGCAAACTTACCACTGTGAGTGCTGGTAGAAACAGTGAGCAAACTTACCACTGTGAGAGCTGGTAGAAACAGTGAGCAAACTTACCGCTGTGAGAGAGCTGGTAGAAACAGTGAGCAAACTTACCGCTGTGAGAGAGCTGGTAGAAACAGTGAGCAAACTTACCGCTGTGAGAGAGCTGGTAGAAACAGTGAGCAAACTTACCACTGTGAGAGAGCTGGTAGAAACAGTGAGCAAACTTACCACTGTGAGAGAGCTGGTAGAAACAGTGAGCAAACTTACCACTGTGAGTGCTGGTAGAAACAGTGAGCAAACTTACCACTGTGAGTGCTGGTAGAAACAGTGAGCAAACTTACCACTGTGAGAGTACAAGACTAAACGGTCTCTCTCTCCCTGCAGTTGACTAGACACTAAACGGTCTCTCTCTCCCTACAGTTGACTAGACACTAAACGGTCTCTCTCTCCCCGCAGTTAACTAGACACTAAACGGTCTCTCTCTCCCTGCAGTTGACTAGACACTAAACGGTCTCTCTCTCCCTGCAGTTGACTAGGCACTAAACGATCTCTCTCTCCCTGCAGTTGACTAGACACTAAACGGTCTCTCTCTCCCTGCAGTTGACTAGACACTAAACGGTCTCTCTCTCCCTACAGTTGACTAGACACTAAACGGTCTCTCTCTCCCTACAGTTGACTAGACACTAAACGGTCTCTCTCTCCCAACAGTTGACTAGACACTAAATGGTCTCTCTCTCCCTACAGTTGACTAGACACTAAATGGTCTCTCTCTCCCTGCAGTTGACTAGACACTAAACGGTCTCTCTCTCCCTACAGTTGTCTAGACACTAAACGGTCTCTCTCTCCCTGCAGTTGACTAGTCACTAAACGGTCTCTCTCTCCCTGCAGTTGACTAGGCACTAAACGGTCTCTCTCTCCCTGCAGTTGACTAGACACTAAATTATCTCTCTCTCCCTGCAGTTGACTAGACACTAAACTGTCTCTCTCTCCCTGCAGTTGACTAGACACTAAACGGTCTCTCTCTCCCTGCAGTTGATTAGACACTAAACGGTCTCTCTCTCCCTGCAGTTGACTAGGCACTAAACGATCTCTCTCTCCCTGCAGTTGACTAGACACTAAACGGTCTCTCTCTCCCTGCAGTTGACTAGACACTAAACGGTCTCTCTCTCCCTGCAGTTGACTAGACACTAAACGGTCTCTCTCTCCCTGCAGTTGACTAGACACTAAACGGTCTCTCTCTCCCTACAGTTGACTAGACACTAAACGGTCTCTCTCTCCCTACAGTTGACTAGACACTAAACGGTCTCTCTCTCCCTGCAGTTGACTAGACACTAAACGGTCTCTCTCTCCCTACAGTTGACTAGACACTAAACGGTCTCTCTCTCCCTGCAGTTAACTAGACACTAAACGGTCTCTCTCTCCCTGCAGTTGACTAGACACTAAACGGTCTCTCTCTCCCTGCAGTTGACTAGGCACTAAACGATCTCTCTCTCCCTGCAGTTGACTAGACACTAAACGGTCTCTCTCTCCCTGCAGTTGACTAGACACTAAACGGTCTCTCTCTCCCTACAGTTGACTAGACACTAAACGGTCTCTCTCTCCCTACAGTTGACTAGACACTAAACGGTCTCTCTCTCCCAACAGTTGACTAGACACTAAATGGTCTCTCTCTCCCTACAGTTGACTAGACACTAAACGGTCTCTCTCTCCCTGCAGTTGACTAGACACTAAACGGTCTCTCTCTCCCTGCAGTTGACTAGACACTAAACGGTCTCTCTCTCCCTGCAGTTGACTAGACACTAAATGGTCTCTCTCTCCCTGCAGTTGACTAGACACTAAACGGTCTCTCTCTCCCTACAGTTGTCTAGACACTAAACGGTCTCTCTCTCCCTGCAGTTGACTAGTCACTAAACGGTCTCTCTCTCCCTGCAGTTGACTAGGCACTAAACGGTCTCTCTCTCCCTGCAGTTGACTAGACACTAAATTATCTCTCTCTCCCTGCAGTTGACTAGACACTAAACTGTCTCTCTCTCCCTGCAGTTGACTAGACACTAAACGGTCTCTCTCTCCCTGCAGTTGATTAGACACTAAACGGTCTCTCTCTCCCTGCAGTTGACTAGGCACTAAACGATCTCTCTCTCCCTGCAGTTGACTAGACACTAAACGGTCTCTCTCCCTGCAGTTGACTAGACACTAAACGGTCTCTCTCTCCCTACAGTTGACTAGACACTAAACGGTCTCTCTCTCCCTACAGTTGACTAGACACTAAACGGTCTCTCTCTCCCAACAGTTGACTAGACACTAAATGGTCTCTCTCTCCCTACAGTTGACTAGACACTAAACGGTCTCTCTCTCCCTGCAGTTGACTATACACTAAACGGTCTCTCTCTCCCTGCAGTTGACTCGACACTAAACGGTCTCTCTCTCCCTACAGTTGACTAGACACTAAACGGTCTCTCTCTCCCAACAGTTGACTAGACACTAAATGGTCTCTCTCTCCCTACAGTTGACTAGACACTAAACGGTCTCTCTCTCCCTGCAGTTGACTAGACACTAAACGGTCTCTCTCTCCCTGCAGTTGACTAGACACTAAACGGTCTCTCTCTCCCTAAAGTTGACTAGACACTAAATGGTCTCTCTCTCCCTGCAGTTGACTAGACACTAAACGGTCTCTCTCTCCCTACAGTTGTCTAGACACTAAACGGTCTCTCTCTCCCTGCAGTTGACTAGTCACTAAACGGTCTCTCTCTCCCTGCAGTTGACTAGGCACTAAAAGGTCTCTCTCTCCCTGCAGTTGACTAGACACTAAATTATCTCTCTCTCCCTGCAGTTGACTAGACACTAAACTGTCTCTCTCTCCCTGCAGTTGACTAGACACTAAACGGTCTCTCTCTCCCTGCAGTTGATTAGACACTAAACGGTCTCTCTCTCCCTGCAGTTGACTAGGCACTAAACGATCTCTCTCTCCCTGCAGTTGACTAGACACTAAACGGTCTCTCTCTCCCTACAGTTGACTAGACACTAAACGGTCTCTCTCTCCCTACAGTTGACTAGACACTAAACGGTCTCTCTCTCCCTGCAGTTGACTAGACACTAAACGGTCTCTCTCTCCCTACAGTTGACTAGACACTAAACGGTCTCTCTCTCCCTGCAGTTAACTAGACACTAAACGGTCTCTCTCTCCCTGCAGTTGACTAGACACTAAACGGTCTCTCTCTCCCTGCAGTTGACTAGGCACTAAACGATCTCTCTCTCCCTGCAGTTGACTAGACACTAAACGGTCTCTCTCTCCCTGCAGTTGACTAGACACTAAACGGTCTCTCTCTCCCTACAGTTGACTAGACACTAAACGGTCTCTCTCTCCCTACAGTTGACTAGACACTAAACGGTCTCTCTCTCCCAACAGTTGACTAGACACTAAATGGTCTCTCTCTCCCTACAGTTGACTAGACACTAAACGGTCTCTCTCTCCCTGCAGTTGACTAGACACTAAACGGTCTCTCTCTCCCTGCAGTTGACTAGACACTAAACGGTCTCTCTCTCCCTGCAGTTGACTAGACACTAAATGGTCTCTCTCTCCCTGCAGTTGACTAGACACTAAACGGTCTCTCTCTCCCTACAGTTGTCTAGACACTAAACGGTCTCTCTCTCCCTGCAGTTGACTAGTCACTAAACGGTCTCTCTCTCCCTGCAGTTGACTAGGCACTAAACGGTCTCTCTCTCCCTGCAGTTGACTAGACACTAAATTATCTCTCTCTCCCTGCAGTTGACTAGACACTAAACTGTCTCTCTCTCCCTGCAGTTGACTAGACACTAAACGGTCTCTCTCTCCCTGCAGTTGATTAGACACTAAACGGTCTCTCTCTCCCTGCAGTTGACTAGGCACTAAACGATCTCTCTCTCCCTGCAGTTGACTAGACACTAAACGGTCTCTCTCTCCCTGCAGTTGACTAGACACTAAACGGTCTCTCTCTCCCTGCAGTTGACTAGACACTAAACGGTCTCTCTCTCCCTGCAGTTGACTAGACACTAAACGGTCTCTCTCTCCCTACAGTTGACTAGACACTAAACGGTCTCTCTCTCCCTACAGTTGACTAGACACTAAACGGTCTCTCTCTCCCAACAGTTGACTAGACACTAAATGGTCTCTCTCTCCCTACAGTTGACTAGACACTAAACGGTCTCTCTCTCCCTGCAGTTGACTATACACTAAACGGTCTCTCTCTCCCTGCAGTTGACTCGACACTAAACGGTCTCTCTCTCCCTGCAGTTGACTAGACACTAAATGGTCTCTCTCTCCCTGCAGTTGACTAGACACTAAACGGTCTCTCTCTCCCTACAGTTGTCTAGACACTAAACGGTCTCTCTCTCCCTGCAGTTGACTAGTCACTAAACGGTCTCTCTCTCCCTGCAGTTGACTAGGCACTAAACGGTCTCTCTCTCCCTGCAGTTGACTAGACACTAAATGATCTCTCTCTCCCTGCAGTTGACTAGACACTAAACGATCTCTCTCTCCCTGCAGTTGACTAGACACTAAACGGTCTCTCTCTCCCTGCAGTTGACTAGACACTAAACGGTCTCTCTGTCCCTGCAGTTGTCTAGACACTAAACGGTCTCTCTCTCCCTGCAGTTGACTAGGCACTAAACGGTCTCTCTCTCCCTGCAGTTGACTAGACACTAAACGGTCTCTCTCTCCCTACAGTTGACTAGACACAAGCTGTGGGTTTATATGTTTTGCATGACTCAGATTTTCTGATTAGTGGCTTGTTTGCATAGATACAGTACAACAAGAAAGAGAATGACGTGAGTGAATAAAACAAATATTTTAAAGCTTAGTTGGACGAGAAGAGCCCGGGATTCTAGTGGTGACATAAGGGCAATGTGTGTGTGTGTGTGTGTATGTGTGTGTGTGTGTGTGTGTGTGTGTGTGTGTGTGTGTGTGGATGACAGGATGGTAGAGGAAGGAGAGGAACCTGTCCAATGTTATTCTGAACTGTGACATTTACAACAGAGCAAAGGTGAAGTCACAAACAGTACCAACTTTAAATACAAGGGTTGTCTTCCAAATGATACCCTATTCCCTATATAGTGCACTACTCCCAAAGGTTGTGCACTAAGTAGAGCATACGTTTCCATTTCGGGAACAGATCATACCAAAAACCTTCAGACTACAGTAGAGCTTACCTTGGTGCCCAATACCTTCAGACTACTGTAGGACTTACCTTGGTGCCCAATACCTTCAGACTACAGTAGGACTTACCTTGGTGTCCAATACCTTCAGACTATTGTAGGCCACAGGCAAATGCTGATAGAATTCTGTGTAGATCACAATGGAGACTCGCTGCATGGGGCAGCGTACAGATGTGTCATTGAGTTGGATAAAGTTGGAGTTAAGGATAGATCACAATGGAGACTCCCTGCATGGAGGAGCGTACAGATGTGTCATTGAGTTGGATAAAGTTGGAGTTAAGGATAGATCACAATGGAGACTCCCTGCATGGAGGAGCGTACAGATGTGTCATTGAGTTGGATAACGTTGGAGTTATGAATAGATCACAATGGAGACTCCCTGCATGGGGGAGCGTACGGATGTGTCATTGAGTTGGATAACGTTGGAGTTATGAATAGATCACAATGGAGACTCCCTGCATGGAGGAGCGTGCGGATGTGTCATTGAGTTGGATAATGTTGGAGTTATGAATAGATCACAATGGAGACTCCCTGCATGGAGGAGCGTGCGGATGTGTCATTGAGTTGGATAACGTTGGAGTTATGAATAATGTTCCACTTGTGTGAAATGATCACCAATGTACTTTTTTACGAGGAGGATATTACAATAAAAATTTAAAAGTAGAGATCCCAGCCAAGATGCTTTGATCCCATTCTCTTTTCCTACGCTTCATTTTAACGTGTGCTTGTAAAGTAGCTGGTTGTAGCTGGTAAGCATTGGAAAGAGTGAAACCGATGACAGATTCATTGGGAATTTAGTAAGACGCTTTTCAAGTAATCACAATGAAACTGTTACATTTCAGAGAGAGAGTGGAGCGTTGGAAACAATGTTGGATCCAATCTGTTAACGAGGTACAACTGTCAAAGTACTCATGGACAATGAGCAGTATGCTCTGTACGCTGCCAGTACACACATAGGTGCCAAAACACATCAAGACACACGCTCCCACACATACTCTCACACCTTCTGTCTCACACACACATGCACACGCACACGCTCCCACACATACTCTCACACCTTCTGTCTCACACACACATGCACACGCTCCCACACATACTCTCACACCTTCTGTCTCACACACACACGCACACGCACACATACTCTCACACCTTCTGTCTCACACACACACACACACACTCCCACACATACTCTCACACCTTCTGTCTCACACACACACACACACACACGCTCCCACACATACTCTCACACCTTCTGTCTCACACACACACACACACACACACACACACACACACACACACACACACACACACACACACACATACTCTCACACCTTCTGTCTCACACACGCACACACACACACACACACACACACACACACACACACACACACACACACACACACACACACACACAGACACACACACACACACACCAAGCGTATAAATATTAATCAGACATAGAACTGATGACAGAATGAAGAGTGCTTGCGAGGTGACAGGCCTAACGAGTCTGAGCAGTGAGTAACGGAACACCTCTCATTACTTCAGTCCCCTTAGGCCTCAGACACCCAGACATGGCAGGTATCAGCAGGATGAGGTGCCCAGCACCAGGCAGGACACCCACTCTGGCCTGGAAACACCACACACACATACACACACACAACCTCCCTCTTTGGAGACGGGGAGATATACCAGCCGGAGTACGGGAAAGACTACTGCTTTTCTTTAGATGTACTGTATGGTAACCTTGCAACACAAATATTTATTACTTACTTTTATTAGAAACTGATATGACCAGGTATAGGTGAATCACAGGAGGCTGTTGAGAGGAGGACGGCTCACCATAATGGACTGAACGGTACAAACGGAAAGGCATCAAACACACGGAAACCATGGAAACCATTTGTTTGATGTATTTTATACCAATCCACTAATTCTGATCCAGCCATTAACACATGATCTTCCTCCCCAATTAAGGTGCCACAAACCTCCTGTGAGGCAAATTTTGTAGAATAATGTGCTTATTGTATCATACCTGGTAACAGTGGAAACATTCAACTGTGGACTGCAGTGAGCTGGGTAGCATTACAAACACACCTAATACAAGACACTAGTATCACAGCGTTCTGCAATACTCACAGAGCACATGGTGAAGAGAAGTGACGGTCCAATCACAGCCCTTCTTGTGTACACAAATACCTGAATCGCAAGCCCTTGAAAGACCTTCTGAAACTCAAGATGGCATGAACATGTTGATATCATTGAAGAAACCGCCTGTCACAATGAATTTGTCTATCACCTCACCTCCGCTGAAGCTGCCTGGGACATCCCATAATACTACATTCTCAAGTTGTTGAATATGGTCAAGATGACGTCTATGTAGGCATTCCTGCCATGTGAACCGTAGTGTTCCTACTCCATTATTGTCTCTACTGAAGCTGCCTGGAACCAGAGGTTGGGGGGGGGGGGGGGGGGGGGGGCACAACAGCATTTCTGCCATGTGAACCGTAGTGTTCCTACTCCATTATTGTCTCTACTGAAGCTGCCTGGAACCAGAGGTTGGGGGGGGGGGGGGGGGGGGGCACAACAGCATTTCTGCCATGTGAACCGTAGTGTTCCTACTCCATTATTGTCTCTGCTGAAGCTGCCTGGAACCAGAGGTTGGGGGGGGGGGGGGCACAACAGCATTTCTGCCATGTGAACCGTATTGTTCCTACTCCATTATTGTCTCTGCTGAAGCTGCCTGGAACCAGAGGTTGGGGGGGGGGGGGGGGGGCACAACAGCATTTCTGCCATGTGAACCGTAGTGTTCCTACTCCATTATTGTCTCTGCTGAAGCTGCCTGGAACCAGAGGTTGGGGGGGGGGGCACAACAGAATTACTAAGATCATTGTGATCAAAGTGTACCCACAAGTTTTTTAACCACTATATCACTGCCTGGAACATCCCATAATATTACAAACTACCTTATTCTCAAGTGGTTGAAAATCGTCAAGACAACGTTTATGTAAGCATGTCCTCCATCTGAACTGCGAAGGGGAACAACAGCCCTCACGGCTCCAGGACAGGTAAATTGTGAGACAAGGGACTGTTTGTGCGAGACAGGAAGATAACACCTTTGATACAGGAAGCTTTCTTTTTTGCCGCTCTGTGAAAAAAAGAGAAATAAACCAGGCGTTGAGAGCGTTAAAGAAACAATTGGCACCTTTGTGTCTGAGGGCTGTTACTACGAGTGAATGATTGACGCTTTTCCTCCAAAAAACGCATGCCTTGTCATGTATTAAAAGTACAGTATGTACAATGGAGGGATCAAGAAAATAGAATGCGTGGATTCTATTTCCATGGAAGGGATATTACCAGGGCTGTCACTGCTGTGTACAGTTCTTCATATTGCTCTCCTGGAACATACCCAGACATTAGGTAGGCAAAACCTTGTCTGGGCTTTGTTTGCAAGGAGCCACTGTGGAGCACTCCTGCGATGGGGAAAGCACACTGGGAAATTCTCCACTTTCCTATTTGCAATTGCTTGGATGTGTTTTTGTACTGATCACACAATCTGACAAAACACTCAGGAAGCAGGATCCAGCATGCACGCTCCAAATCTGATTACCTGGGTTCTCCTGTTGGGTTTCCCACTGTCTCCTTATCAGTTTCTCTCTCTCTCTCTCTCTCTCTCTCTCTCTCTCTCTCTCTCTCTCTCTCTCTCTCTCTCTCTCTCTTTCTTTATTATGGGAACAGCTTGTGTGCCTGACTGATGGGAACCTGACTCAGTTATCAATTGAGAGTCCTTGCAGACAAAATCTAAATTATTCAACCAGGTAGAAGTTTGCAATCCCCAAACTGAAAAAATAAAAGCATTTGAATGACTAATGACCGTACAGTTGAACCTGACCCTCACCTCCTCCTTCCCCCTGTCATCCCAACTCTAACGAGACTAGACTTCCACTTACAGCAGACAGCAATTAGCAAATGTATGTACTGTCAAATAACAAGGTGATGGTTGACAGAGGACTGATTCTGAGGATGGCTCTCAAATTCCAACTTGAGTACCACAAATGTTTGAAGAGGTAACCAATTACTGTTACTGCTCCAGGAAATAGTAGTCTTGTAAGCCTATGTGGGCTGGGCAGGGGTAGATGTATGACACTTAAATCAAATATATAAATCAATCAAAATATGTATTGTTCCAACTTATCCCTACAACTCCGTCAGAAAAGTTGTTACGTGTTGATATGACATCACAGCAGCACATTGTTGAGGTTCCCCTGAAACCGTAGTGGTTCATACTGTGTGGAAACCGGGCTGAAACCGTAGTGGTTCGTACTGTGTGGGAACTGGGCTGAAACCGTAGTGGTTCGTACTGTGTGGAAACCGGGCTGAAACCGTAGTGGTTCGTACTGTGTGGGAACTGGGCTGAAACCGTAGTGGTTCGTACTGTGTGGAAACCGGGCTGAAACCGTAGTGGTTCGTACTGTGTGGACACCGGGCTGAAACCGTAGTGGTTCGTACTGTGTGGAAACCGGGCTGAAACCGTAGTGGTTCGTACTGTGTGGGAACTGGGCTGAAACCGTAGTGGTTCGTACTGTGTGGGAACTGGGCTGAAACCGTAGGGGTTTGTACTGTGTGGGAACTAGGCTGAAACCGTAGTGGTTCACATTGTGTGGGAACCGGGCTGCAGCATGCTAGATGGATCTTGGGGAGATCAAGGATGAGTAATATACTGTCATGAAGAATATAGATACCATATGTTCTCTGGCTCGTCCCTGGGATGAGGCTGATGAGGGATGATGAGGGATGATGAGGTGCTATGAAGCCCGATCATGGACACTCTTAAGGCTGGGTGATATCGGAGAGTGGAGGAACACTGAGCAGACGTCGCCTGAGAGAGAACCAACGTCAGTTCTCATACATCATGCCAAACATTATGCTGGGGTGCAGTCTCGATGATCTAACTCCGTCGCTGGCTTTGGCTCAGGAACAACTGCATCGGGAACCTCTCCTTCACATCGTCCCTCCTCCGCTCTTGTGGTTTGGTTTGGGACGGATCAAGAAAACCCAAGTGGTGTGCAGAACATGGAGGTGGGCCGGGGGCCCAAAGAATTTGCTGGATCGTCCAAGTGGTTGTGGCCGTCTAGCCGGGCTGAGGGCTGACCCTGCCAGTGGAGTGAACATACTGTAGCATCACCTCATCCATCCATTCAGAGCTGTAGGATGACAAACGGCCTGAGTAAAGACAGCGTCACACAGGAGGTGACGCTGTCCCAAACAAGGGCGGCCCCAAACAAGGGCACTCTTACTGGGCAGGAGATCAAGTTGTGGTGCCATCCCCCCCCCCCTTGTCCTTGCCCTGGAGGCTGGGTTTGGGATGGGATCACAGCCAGGCCAGAATGGTGGCTGTGTGGGAGTGTAGAACCACAGCTCCAACAGAGCACCACAACCAACATAACTAGAGGCAATGGATGGGGAGAAGAGAACAGGGTGGGCTCAGCAATGGTGATAGGAAGTAAAGGAGACCTTCAGGGATGCCAAAGAGGAGAGAGAGGGAGCTGACAATAGGGAAGGGTTCAGTAAGCTAGCGATGCAGAGAGAGTAGGAAAGGGGAAGCCCTGCTGGGAAAATATTAGAGAGGAAAGGAAAATGAGTGTTGTGTTACAGTATGAATAATGACATGGTGAGTAAGATGTGGATGACAAGAGAAAGGCGTGTGTGTGTGAGCTTTAGTGCCTGTATGCATCCACGTGTGTGTGTGAGCCTTAGTGCCTGTATGCATCCAAGTGTGTGTGTGAGCCTTAGTGCCTGTATGCATCCAAGTGTGTGTGTGAGCCTTAGTGCCTGTATGCATCCACATGTGTGTGTGAGCATTAGTGCCTGTATGCATCCACATGTGTGTGTGAGCCTTAGTGCCTGTATGCATCCACGTGTGTGTGTGAGCCTTAGTGCCTGTATGCATCCAAGTGTGTGTGTGAGCCTTAGTGCCTGTATGCATCCACATGTGTGTGTGAGCATTAGTGCCTGTATGCATCCACATGTGTGTGTGAGCCTTAGTGCCTGTATGCATCCACGTGTGTGTGTGAGCCTTAGTGCCTGTATGCATCCACGTGTGTGTGTGAACCTTAGTGCCTGTATGCATCCATGTGTGTGTGTGAGCCTTAGTGCCTGTATGCATCCACGTGTGTGTGTGAGCCTTAGTGCCTGTATGCATCCACGTGTGTGTGTGAGCCTTAGTGCCTGTATGCATCCACGTGTGTGTGTGTGTATCCAAGCCTTTGTATGCGTGTGTGTGTGTTCATGAGACAGGTGTGGCCGTACTCGAACCCTACTTAGGAAGCCATTGCTTTTCGTGGTTGCTTTTTTCCACTCCCACTGTGCTGAACTCGCTCCAGTTGCTAAAGCCTACTGCAGCCAGGATTCTAACCAATCCCAGGTGCTCTAAGGCCTAGGCTGACAGAGCAGGCCCACCTAGACAGCAAGGCCTTGGGTTTCACCTCAAACCATAGCCTCCCGAACGCTCACTGATTGATGGGAATCATCCAGAGCAGCCTTCTATTAGACTTTTACCCTCCAGACGAGGCACAGACGTCAATTCAACATCTATTCCACATTGGTTCAATGTAATTTCTTTTGAGACGACGTGGAAACAACAGTTGATTCAACCAGTACGTGTCAGGTGGGTCTTCACGAAACCTCTGACTGTGCCAACTCTTACTGTGCCAACCCTTACTGTGCCAACCCTTACTGTGCCAACCCTTACTGTGCCAACCCTTACTGTGCTGGCTCTGATATGTTTTATGCCAGCACAGTTCCAGAAACTATGGTGGACGTGTAACCATAGAGGCCAGGGAAGTCTAGGCTCCACTCAGCAGTGTGAAAATAGTTTTTTTGTGAAGGAGTTTTGTCATAGGGAGTAGGGATGTCCTAAAATGTACACCGGACATATGTTTCACAGTGGTTACCTTAGATCCCTGTTGAAAGAGCATCATAGCGCGTAGAATACATCTAAACTGCACGGCTCAGCTAAATGGCTGAGGTTTGTTTGCCCTGAAAAGTATTTTGTAAGCTTCGCACAAAGAACATTGCTCAATGTCCTGGCAAACACGGTGACAGTTAACAGGAGATTGAAGGAGTGATGCCAGACCTGAAACCAAGCCGGTTTTTCAAACCTATTATTCTGCTCTCCTATTATTCTGCTTTTACATAGCTTTGATGATAGACTCACTGAACCCAATGGGCTGATACGTTTTCTGACTCAACTTCCTGTATCAGCTACAGTACTTCCTGTTTCTGTTAGGATCAGTGTAATACGCCTGGAAAGAGGAATCTTCACAAATAGAGAAATGTTAAGGAAACCAGAAACACATTATCAGTTTTGGAGGCAGTGTTATGTTTTCTAGAAAAGAACAGTGTGGTAGCTAACTGTACACTCTGTTAATTGTTTTGCCCCACAGTTAGCCAAGGTGGTTAGCTAGCCAACTAGCTCAAAGTGTTCAGTTAGTTAGCAACTGCACCTACACTCTTTTTCTAGCAATCATAATGTGTGTCGAAACCACGCCTCCAAAGAGGATGAGATGTCTCCAGTTGAGTTAACATTTCACCAGTTATGACTTGATCAACTTTCCACGCATATTAGAGAGGGCACTGATGTCTCCTCTCTACCAATGTGGACCATTATCTACAGTACAGTATAATGTATGCACCATGTGTGACGTGTTGGTTTGTGGAGAGCAGTATATTATGGGATCAGCTGGTCAGATTCACCATACCTGCCTTTCGCTTAGATAAGAATACAACCTTTAGAACCTCATGCACAACTAAAATGTTGTGGGTAAATCTTCTCGGCAACAACGCAGGATTCACGCCAAAAAATATACATATGCCTCTCAAGTTAGGATTCCATTCTGAAGTCTTGATTCTATTGGCTGGTTCTCAAGTGAGAAGTTAACGCCAGAGCCAGTCTTCCTCAGTCGACAGACAGACAGGTATGGGTGTTTCAGGGCTGACCTGCTCCTATTGGGGCACTGTGCCAGCAGCTTGTGAGGGCAGGCGACGTGCAGTGGGGAGCTGCACATGCGGGCAGGTGAGGGGAGGGGAGGCTACGTGCCTGCTGTGAGGTAGGAGAGGGGCCAGGGTAACGAGACGGGGTGGAGGGGGAGAGGGGAGGTGTGATGGTGGAGGGGGGAGTAGTAGAGGGGTGGAGGGGGAGAGGTGTGAGGGTTGGAGGGGTGAGGGGGAGAGGGGTGGAGGGGGAGAGGGGAGAGGGGCCTCAGGAACGTGGACCTCACATAGCACTGTTTATAAAGAGGAACTGCCACTTTAACCCTACTGCTGTGTTCCAGCTGAATTGGATCTCTCTGAAAAATGTAGTTCATTCAATCTGATTCTCATAAAGTTCCATGACACAGGGCATCTGAACACACAAAATACATTTTGATGATATTCATACAATTTTGGGTGTTTTATTTAACTTTTGTACACCTGTCGAAAATTGACCGGTCATTAGAAATGAATGAGTGAGACTACAATTAGTGTATAAAATTTAATTCAGGCAAATGCCCATTAATCAGATGGACACACTTCCTCTCCTAGACCCCCACGTGCATGTGTGTTTTAGCACACACAAACACACACCTCACTCCCCTTCTTGGCTTCCATGGCAACCCCCACGGGAACCTTTCCCCAATATAATCTTTCCCCCACGGGAACCACACCTGTTGGAATTCTCACAAACAATCGCAATATTGTTTCAATAATATATATAACATTTCTCCAGCTCTGGTATATAAAGCTTTCTTGCTCACAATTCATTCTGTGGCAGCACAATGACCAAACGATATGCTGTATGTGAGGCTCTTGATCATGTCTTTGATCATGACACTGGTGAGGAGGAGAGAGTCCTTGTGTCATGTACTGTCATGTTGTCTTGTCTCTGTCCTTTCCCTTCACCCTGTCTCCCTCTGCTGGTCGTGTTAGGTTACCTTTTCTCCCCCGCTTTCCCCCAGCTGTCCCTTGTCTCCTCTAACTACCCATTCACCCCGTTCCCCACCTGTTCCCTTTTTCCCTCTGATTAGGTCCCTATATCTCTCTCTGTTTCTGCTCCTGTCCTTGTCGGATTCTTGTTTGTTTGTGTCATTCATGCCTGAACCAGACTGCCGTCATGTTTGCTGTAACCTTGTCCTGTCCTGTCGGAATCTGCCGGTCCATCTGAGCCTACCTATGTTTGGTAATTAAAGAAGCTCTGTTTAAGTTGATTCGCTTTTGGGTCCTCATTCACGCACCGTAACAGAAGAATCCGACCTGATGTGGGTAACCGCGAACTGCTCGCCATCCGGTTAGCCCTAGGCGAATGGCGACAGTGGTTGGAGGGGGCGACCGTTCCTTTTGTCGTTTGGACTGACCATAGGAACCTTGAGTACATCCGTTCTGCCAAACGACTTAATGCGCGTCAGGCGCGTTGGGCGCTGTTTTTCGCTCGTTTCGAGTTTGTGATTTCTTATCGTCCGGGCTCTAAGAACACCAAGCCTGATGCTTTGTCTCGTCTCTTCAGTTCTTCAGTAGCCTCCACTGACCCCGAGGGGATTCTCCCTGAGGGGCGTGTTGTCGGGTTGACTGTCTGGGGAATTGAGAGGCAGGTAAAGCAAGCACTCACTCAAACTCCGTCGCCGCGCGCTTGTCCTAGGAACCTTCTTTTCGTTCCCGTTCCTACTCGTCTGGCCGTTCTTCAGTGGGCTCACTCTGCCAAGTTAGCCGGCCACCCTGGCGTTCGGGGTACGCTTGCTTCCATTCGCCAGCGTTTCTGGTGGCCCACCCGGGAGCATGACACGCGTCGTTTCGTGGCTGCTTGTTCGGTCTGCGCGCAGACTAAGTCCGGTAACTCTCCTCCTGCCGGCCGTCTCAGGCCGCTTCCTATTCCCTCTCGACCGTGGTCTCACATCGCCTTAGATTTTGTCACCGGACTGCCTTCGTCAGCGGGGAAGACTGTTATTCTTACGGTTGTCGATAGGTTCTCTAAGGCGGCTCATTTCATTCCCCTGGCTAAGCTTCCTTCTGCTAAAGAGACGGCACAAATCATCATCGAGAATGTTTTCAGAATTCATGGCCTTCCGTCAGACGTCGTTTCGGACAGAGGTCCGCAATTCACGTCTCAATTTTGGAGGGAGTTTTGCCGTTTGATTGGGGCTTCCGTCAGTCTCTCTTCCGGCTTTCACCCCCAGTCTAACGGTCAAGCAGAACGGGCCAATCAGACTATTGGTCGCATCTTACGCAGTCTTTCTTTTCGCAACCCTGCGTCTTGGTCAGAACAGCTCCCCTGGGCAGAATACGCCCACAACTCGCTTCCTTCGTCTGCGACCGGGCTATCTCCTTTTCAGAGTAGCCTCGGGTACCAGCCTCCGTTGTTCTCATCTCAGTTCGCCGAGTCCAGCGTCCCCTCCGCTCAGGCTTTTGTCCAACGTTGCGAGCGCACCTGGAAGAGGGTCAGGTCTGCACTTTGCCGTTATAGGGCGCAGACTGTGAGAGCTGCTAATAAGCGTAGAACGAAGAGCCCTAGATATTGTCGCGGTCAGAGAGTTTGGCTCTCCACTCAGAACCTTCCCCTTAAGACGGCTTCTCGCAAGTTGACCCCGCGGTTCATTGGTCCATTCCGTATCTCTCAGGTCATTAATCCTGTCGCAGTGCGACTTCTTCTTCCGCGATATCTTCGTCGCGTCCACCCGGTCTTCCATGTCTCCTGTGTTAAGCCCGTTCTTCGCGCCCCCGCTCGTCTTCCCCCCCCCCCCCCCCCATCCTTGTCGAGGGCGCACCTATCTACAGGGTCCGTAAGATCTTGGACATGCGTCCTCGGGGCCGTGGTCATCAGTACCTAGTTGACTGGGAGGGGTACGGTCCTGAGGAGAGGAGTTGGGTTCCCTCTCGGGACGTGCTGGACCGTGCGCTGATTGATGATTTCCTCCGTTGCCGCCAGGTTTCCTCCTCGAGTGCGCCAGGAGGCGCTCGGTGAGTGGGGGGGTACTGTCATGTACTGTCATGTTGTCTTGTCTCTGTCCTTTCCCTTCACCCTGTCTCCCTCTGCTGGTCGTGTTAGGTTACCTTTTCTCCCCCGCTTTCCCCCAGCTGTCCCTTGTCTCCTCTAACTACCCATTCACCCCGTTCCCCACCTGTTCCCTTTTTCCCTCTGATTAGGTCCCTATATCTCTCTCTGTTTCTGCTCCTGTCCTTGTCGGATTCTTGTTTGTTTGTGTCATTCATGCCTGAACCAGACTGCCGTCATGTTTGCTGTAACCTTGTCCTGTCCTGTCGGAATCTGCCGGTCCATCTGAGCCTACCTATGTTTGGTAATTAAAGAAGCTCTGTTTAAGTTGATTCGCTTTTGGGTCCTCATTCACGCACCGTAACACCTTGTTAAACTTTGACACAAAGTAGTATGTGATAAATAGCACAAAACATTTCGTCTGAGTATTTGTTATAGTCAAAGTAATCCATACATTATGCTTTTTTTACTCAATAAATGAGGGGTATGAGTTCAGGTCGATGAGGCCTACAGGCTATAAATAGCAAATAGAAGTTCAATACTTGTAATGTTCACAAGAACTTACGTTGATAAAAAGATCTAACACAACATTAGGTGATAATATATGTATTATTATGGATTTATAATCAGCTATAATGTGGTGGTCATTTTGGACCGGGAACACAGAATGAATTAACATGAAAGGAACACAACAGGACTGTTAAATGCTCTTCATGTAGATACGCTACAAAGTGAACACCAAAAAACAAGCAATCTCTCTCTTAAGACATTCATCAAAGCCGCCCTCTGCTGACACACACATGCATGTATGTACTCACTCACACACACACACACACACACACACGCACACGCGCACACGCACACGCACACGCATACGCACACAAACGCACACACGCACACACGCACACACACGCACACACACACACACACACACACACACACACACACACATGAATCAAGCTGGAATGAACCCTGAACCCTAAATATCATTAATAATATACACTGAACAAAAATATAAAGGCAACATGTAAAGTGTTGGTCCCATGTTTCATGAGCTGAAATAAAAAATCCCAGAAATGTTCCATATGCACAAAAAGCTTATTTCTCATTGTGTGCACATATTTGTTTATATCCTGTTAGTGAGCATTTCTCCGTTGCCAAGATAATCCATCCACCTGACAGGTGTGGCATATCAAGAAGCCAAATAAACAGCAAGGTCATTACACAGGTGCTGGGGACAATAAAAGGCCACTCTACAATGTGCAGTTTTGTCACACAACACAATGCCACAGATGTCTCAAGTTTTGAGGGAGAGTGCAATTGGCATGGTAACGGCAGGAATGTCCACCAAAGCTGTTGCCAGATCATGTTATGTTCATTTCTTTACCATAACCCGCCTCCAACATTGTTTTAGAGAATTTAGCCGTATGTCCAACCGGCCTCACAACCGCAGACCATGTGTATGCCATTGTTTGGGCGAGCGGTTTGCTGATGTCATCGTTGTGAACAGAGTGCCCCGTGGTGGTGGTGGGGTCATGGTATGGACAGACATAAGCTACGGATAACGAACACAATTGCATTTTATTGATGGAAATTTGAATGCACAGAGATACTGTGACGAGATCCTGAGGGCCACTGTGAGGCCCATTTCTTTTAAAGTATCGGTGACAAACCGATGCGTATCTGTATTGCCAGTCATGTGAAATCCATAGATTATGGCCTAACAAATGTATTTAAATTGACTGATTTCCTTATAGGAATTGTAACTCAGTAAAATCTTTGAAATTGTTGCATGTTGCGTTTTTATTTTTGTTCAGTGTACACACACACACACACACACACACACACACACACACACACACACACACACACACACACACACACACACACACACACACACACACACACACACACACACACACACACACACACACACAGAGAGACAGACACACACACACACACACACACACACACACACACAGAGAGAGACAGACACACACACACACACACACACACACACACACACACACACACACACACACACACACACACACAGAGAGACAGACACACACACAACCCCACTGCAATGAGTCACACTTTAGGATGCTGTATTCACTTCAGTATATGAGCTCATCTCATTCAACCTTTTCCTCTACCATGATGGACATTTATCAGTTCTGTCTAAAACGTTTGATCAAACACACAGATTGATCTGCTTGTAAACCCCTCTCCAGCCTGTGTTGTTCCAGTGCCGTGTAAGGTTGGGGCTGGGTGTGAGTGCAGAGGGTGAATAATGTCATCTGATCGTAAAGAGAGATCCCTACCGACTTCTTTGTTGTTACTGTACCAGTAGTTTGTGTTGTTGTGTTATTTCTTCAACCCATATGAAGACAAGATGCTTGTCAGCACGTACGCATTACATCATACCAACTGAGATAGGTCATTAGTCAGAGTGTGAGGTGTAACAGGGAGAGGAGAGGAGACGGAGAGAAAGAGAGAGAGAGAGAGAGAGAGAGGGAGGGAGAGAGAGAGAGAGGGAGAGAGAAAGGGGAAACAAAAAGTGGAAGGGGGAGATAGAGAAAGAAATAGTGAGGGATATAGTTGATAGAGAGAGACAGAGACAGAGAGAGAGAGACAGAGAGAGAGAGACAGAGACAGAGACACAGTTATGAGTTAATTAAACTTTAGCTCCCTTTTAAAGAAGTGGGGCACCCCTGCTGGGTGGGTTGAGGCCCCTCAACACGATGGCCCAGTTCAAGTATCCTTCCTTTCTCACTTCCTTGAAGAAATCATCCATGGATAGGTGTAAGCAATGATTCTGTAACATATATTTTTAGGCAAGCCAATCAGACCTTTTCAAGAAGTAGGAAAGGGTGGGTCAGTGCAGTTGTATTCAAACAGAGAACTACTCCTCTGTTTGTGTTGTTCAACCAAGAGAAGCTCATCCTCTCATCCATTGTGACAAAACCCAGAAAAAATAATCAAAAGAGAGTGGAAACTGGCCGATATGGATTTGATTCCCAGTGGGTAGAGCTGTGCAGGGAGTTGACTACTCTGGTAATATAACAAAGAGTTAACAACAGGAAGAGGACAATGTTACAGCCTGGTGGTAAACTGAAAATAAACATCTTGGTGACCTGATAAACAACCAGAGTGACTTCTAATCAGCGTCATCCAGGGGGCACTTGATGAGATGTCAATCTAGTAGAGGACATGGTAGTCACACACACACTACAAACACACTACACACACACACCACAAACACACTACACACACACACACACACTACAAACACAGTACACACATACGCTACAAACAAACTAGACACACACACACACACACACACACACACACACACACACACACACACACACTGCACACACACACACACACACACTACAAACACACACACACACACTACAAACACACTAGACACACACACACTACAAACACACTACACACACACACACACACTACAAACACACATACACACACACACACACACACACACACACACACACTACAAACACACTAGACACACACACACACACACACACACACACACACACTACACACACACACACGCACACGCTAGAAACACACTACACACACTAGACACACACACACACACACACACACACACACACACACACACACACACACACTGCACACTACATACCCCACACCCCACACACTACACACATCACACACTACATACACACACACACACGCACACGCATACACAAACACACACCTAAATTAATTGGCAGTGTGTGTGTGTGTGTGTGTGTGTCTAGTGTGTGTAGTGTGTTTCTAGCGTGTGTGTGTGTGTGTGTGTGTGTGTGTGTGTGTGTGTGTGTGTGTGTGATTACTGAAACAAGAATGAGAGAAAACATGAAAAACAAGTATGTTAGCTGTAACCGGTAACCTCATACACTCAACCTGGCCTTTTACCCTGTCTAAAGGAATGGTAACCTCATACACTCAACCTGGCCATTTACCCTGTCTAAAGGAATGGTAACCTCATACACTCAACCTGGCCTTTTACCCTGTCTAAAGGAATGGTAACCTCATACACTCAACATGGCCTTTTACCCTGTCTAAAATAATGGTAACCTCATACACTCAACCTGGCCTTTTACCCTGTCTAAAATAATGGTAACCTCATACACTCAACCTGGCCTTTTACCCTGTCTAAAGGAATGGTAACCTCATACACTCAACCTGGCCTTTTACCCTGTCTAAAATAATGGTAACCTCATACACTCAACCTGGCCTTTTACCCTGTCTAAAATAATGGTAACCTCATACACTCAACCTGGCCTTTTACCCTGTCTAAAATAATGGTAACCTCATACACTCAACCTGGCCTTTTACCCTGTCTAAAGGAATGGTAACCTCATACACTCAACCTGGCCTTTTACCCTGTCTAAAATAATGGTAACCTCATACACTCAACCTGGCCATTTACCCTGTCTAAAATAATGGTAACCTCATACACTCAACCTGGCCTTTCACCCTGTCTAAAATAATGGTAACCTCATACACTCAACCTGGCCATTTACCCTGTCCAAAGGAATGGTAACCTCATACACTCAACCTGGCCTTTTACCCTGTCTAAAATAATGGTAACCTCATACACTCAACCTGGCCTTTTGCCCTGTCTAAAGGAATGGTAACCTCATACACTCAACCTGGCCATTTACCCTGTCTAAAGGAATGGTAACCTCATACACTCAACCTGGCCTTTTACCCTGTCTAAAGGAATGGTAACCTCATACACTCAACCTGGCCATTTACCCTGTCTAAAGGAATGGTAACCTCATACACTCAACCTGGCCTTTTACCCTGTCTAAAGGAATGGTAACCTCATACACTCAACCTGGCCATTTACCCTGTCTAAAGGAATGGTAACCTCATACACTCAACCTGGCCTTTTACCCTGTCTAAAGGAATGGTAACCTCATACACTCAACCTGGCCTTTTACCCTGTCTAAAGGAATGGTAACCTCATACACTCAACCTGGCCTTTTACCCTGTCTAAAGGAATGGTAACCTCATACACTCAACCTGGCCTTTTACCCTGTCTAAAGGAATGGTAACCTCATACACTCAACCTGGCCTTTTACCCTGTCTAAAGGAATGGTAACCTCATACAATCATGTGCCTTTGGCAAACACTCATTCATCTCTGTGGAGAAATGTTTGGCTTTGGAGGCTGCTACAGGATCAGAGTGTGTGTGTGTGTGTGTGTGTGTGTGTGTGTGTATGTGTGTGTGTGTGTGTGTGTGTGTGTGTGTGTGTCTGCTTCCTTGTGAGAATTCACGCGTGAGCATTTGTATTTGTGTGTGGGCATTCATATGTGTATTCATGTGTGTGTTCATATATATATGTGTGTGTCTGTTTCTGTGTGTGTGTGTGTGTGTGTGTGTGTGTGTGTGTGTGTGTGTGTGTGTGTGTGTGTGTGTGTGTGTGGGGGGGTCAGGGTCTGATGCCAGTGGCCGTGCAGGTGGGTTGTTGCCTGCCTGGTCCCTCCTAAGAAGGTGGGTGGTAGAGGTGGGAGTTCAGAGGAGATAATCCCCGGCTTTGGCTCTAAGTCCTGAAGCACGCTGGGCAGCTCAGGGGCTGTGGGAGGAGTGGTGCTACCCTGTGGTAGTCACCCAGCCCGACCACTACCACCTGACCTGGCCCTGCCACCTGGCTGGCAACGCACACACGCACACACACACCTGCTTTTTTTCTTTTAGAGTCCAGGCTTTTCTATATTCAATCAGGAAGGAGACAGTTAAAAGGCTAGCGGAGCTAAGCAGCCTGTCTAGAGTCATCCTGCTCTTATCCCTGGGTGGAGTGGAGGGTGACTTGCATTGTCAACTGCCCCTCTTCGCATTCAACCTGCTATGAATTAGGACAGTGGTCCCCCCCCCCCGCGCGCTCATTCCGGCTTTCAACTTACTATTGCAAGTTGTAATTTGTAACAAGTTGTAACAAAGTGCAATTTCCAAATTGGGTAGTGCATCATCAGTATTCCTTTTCTCATGTCATGTGATTGCAGACCTTCGAGAGCTGTTTATAACTTGTCAGAAATGTCCAGATCAAGTTGCATGTCAGCTAGGTTGTAAATGTATAGAATTGCAAGAAAATATATTTTAAAACCTGCAAAATGGTCTCTCAGCCAACAAGAGGGGTGTAACCAGTTTGTGTCATGAACAATGCTTGTGCCCACAGAAATAGACGTGGTTCATGTATGGGGGAGGTGGTGGGGGGAGGTTCCCTTATGCTGGAAGGGGGGCCTGAGTGAAAAAGTTTGGGAACCCTTGAATGAAGATATCTATAACTCACATTCAACCTGCTATGAATTAGGATATATATAACTCACAGGGCCACAGGTTCCCCCATGTGAGAAGCCTGGACACTTCCCAAGCTACCTGATACTCCACAACCATGAAAAGCGCTACAGACAAGTCATGTATTTCTATTGCTATTACTAACCTTTTTACAGAGACTAGAGGAAGAGGGGTGTATGGGGGCTGATTCTTTCCGTATTGGTCCTGGCTCTAAACATATGGCCCTAGATAAAGAGGTGGAGATGAGAGGCTAACGCAGAGGTCAAGAGTCATGTGACCTCAGTGTCACGTTCCAGGTCGAACAGGCAGAGCTATTCAGCTGGAGACCTCGAGAGGAGACCCTTCCTCCTCACAAGTCAAAACTCTTCCCCTCTGCACCCGCACAGCTGTTAAGAGAGAAAGAGAGAGAGAGAAAAAGAGAGAGAGAGAGAGAGAGAGAAATAAAGAACTTTCAGCTGACAGGATGTACTTCAATCCAAAGCATTCTTTCATTCCACTCTTCACTGCTCTATTCCCCACCAACCCCCAAACATCCCCACTCCTCTCTCCCAAACATCCCCACTCCTCTCTCCTAAACATCCCCCACTAATCTCTCCCAAACATCCCCACTCCTCTCTCCCAAACATCCCCACTCCTCTCTCCCAAACATCCCCACTCCTCTCTCCTAAACATCCCCCACTCCTCTCTCCCAAACATCCCCACTCCTCTCTCCCAAACATCCCCACTCCTCTCTCCCAAACATCCCCACTCCTCTCTCTCAAACATCCCCACTCCTCTCTCCCAAACATCCCCACTCCTCTCTCCCAAACACACGCCTTGACACAGAGTACACTCTTAGAATTAGCCTCGAGATCCTCAAGGAACCCCTGGAGTTCTCAAGTCAGAGGTCTGTAGTGGAACCCTGTAGTGGAGGCGTGGCATGATTAATTTTTTTTTTTTGGGGGGGGCAGAGAATAAATGTTATTCCTGTTCATCTGTTCTGTTGTATTGTCATCACACATTGAGGTTGAACACTGATAGTTTTGTAGCTTCAATGAGGCTAACAGAGGTGTACGTTCCTGAAGAGCCAATGCAAATCCCAAAGTTGGAATAGTTACCACTTTATTATTGTATGGAATCAGCAATGTTAATATTATTAATATTATATTAAAATACACAAAAATATTTAAGAAATATTTTAATTTGCAGTGTACAAGCTTAACACGATGAACAGGAATTACATTTATGCTAACAGGTGACCAAAAACAACTATCTGAAGGCCACGTCTCCAATAATGCCTCCAATCTGATATGCTTCCACCTGTACAAAATATTATTAAAAAAGTTCAAAATTGAACCCCTCCCATCAAAAAAAGGCTCAGATTTGACATTTTACACAGGGGTTCCTCAAAGACCCTTTTCAGAGGGGTTCCTCAAAGACCCTTTTCAGAGGGGTTCCTCAAAGACCCTTTTCAGAGGGGTTCCTCCAGAAAACCTTTTTGAACTGGAAACTTTCCTCCGGTGTGGCAACACAAAAGGTTCTTCCAGGCACCTTTACTTCTCAGAGTGTAGAGTCCAGCACATCTCCCACTAAGAGTGTACTGGAGTCCTGGCTAAGAGTGTAGAGTCCAGCACAACTCCCACTAAGAGTGTACTGTAGTCCTGGCTAAGAGTGTAGAGTCCAGCACATCTCCCACTAAGAGTGTACTGTAGTCCTGGCTGAGAGTGTAGAGTCCAGCACATCTCCCACTAGGAGTGTACTGTTGTCCTGGCTGAGAGTGTAGAGTCCAACACATCTCCCACTAAGAGTGTACTGTAGTCCTGGCTAAGAGTGCACAGTCCAGCACATCTCCCACTAAGAGTGTAGAGTCCATCACATCTCCCACTAAGAGTGTACTGTAGTCCTGGCTAAGAGTGTAGAGTCCAACACATCTCCCACTAGGAGTGTACTGGAGTCCTGGCTAAGAGTGTAGAGTCCAGCACATCTCCCACTAGGGGTGTACTGGAGTCCTGGCTAAGAGTGTAGAGTCCAGCACATCTCCCACTAAGAGTGTACTGTAGTCCTGGCTAAGAGTGTAGAGTCCAACACATCTCCCACTAAGAGTGTACTGTAGTCCTGGCTAAGAGTGCACAGTCCAGCACATCCCCCACTCCTCTCTCTCAAACACACAGTCCAGTCCTGTACATCCCCCACTCCTCTCTCCCAAACACACAGTCCAGTCCTGCACATCCCCCACTCCTCTCTCCCAAACACACAGTCCAGTCCTGTACACCCCCCACTCCTCTCTACCAAACATTGAATGTGAATGAGCTGAAACATTGTGGGTTCCCAGCTATGTGGTCCCTTCCAGCCCCTATAAAACAAAGCTCCCACACAGTCGCCCCCTAACCGCCCCATAACCTCCAGATAACCCCAACAGCATCATTATGGCATCACAGCAGGCCTAATGATCTGATGTTGACGATATACAACTTCGGGCTTGGCCTTCATTCACAAACCAATGGCTTCACACCCATAGCCCAGCATTAGTGTACATCCCAAACGGCACCCTCTTCCCTATATAGTACACTACTTTTGACCAGAGCCCAATAGATCCTGGTCAAAGTAGTGCACTAAACAGGGAATAGGGTGCCATTTAGTCTGCAAACATTACTACTTGTTTCCATCCCCTTCCCTGAGTAGGTCCAACATAGAGAACAGTAAACAACCCCTAAACATGCCCTGACACCTTCTGGAGCCAGGAGTGACTGGGAGACACACTGTTCCTCTCGTCTACACTTGTCTGCACCACAAGCCACTATCACTTCCCTCTTTCCCTGAATCGTACATGACTCATTTTCTCTCTCTCTCTCTCTCTCTCTCTCTCTCTCTCTCTCTCTCTCTCTCTCTCTCTCTCTCTCTCTCTCTCTCTCTCTCTCTCTCTCTCTCTCTCTCTCTCTCTCTCTCTCTCTCTCTCTCTCTCTCTCTCATATATGTTAACATTACCAAAGCAAGTGAAATAGATGATAAACAAAAGTGAAAAATGAACAGTAAACATTACACTCACAGAAGGTCCAAAAGAATAAAGCCATTACACATGTCATACTATGAGCTGAAACATTGTGTGTTCCCAGCTATGTGGTCCCTTCCAGCCCCTATAAAACAAAGCTCTCACACAATCGCCTCCTAACCGCCCTATAACCTCCAGATAACCCCAACAGCATCATTATGGCATCACAGCAGGCCTAATGATCTGATGTTGACGATATACAAAAGAGTAAAGACATTACAAATGTCATATTATGTGCAAATATTTAAAGTGCAAAAGGGAAAATAAATAAACATAAATATGGATTGTATTTACAATGGTGTTTGTTCTTCACTGGTTGCCAAGCAACAGATCACAAATCAAATCAAATTTGATTTGTCACGTGCGCCGAATACAATAGGTGTAGACCGTACATTGAAATGTTTACTTACAGGCTCTAACCAATAGTGCAAAAAAGGTGTTAGGTGAACAATAGGTAGGTAACGAAATAAAAGGAATTAAGAAACAAAATCTTGCTGTTGTGATGGCACACTGTGGTATTTCACCCAGTAGATGTGGGAATTTATCAAAATTGGATTTGTTTTCAAATTCTTTGTGAATCTGTGTAATATGGGGGAAATATGTGTCTCTAATATGGTCATACATTTGGCAGGAGGTTAGGAAGTGCACCTCAGTTTCCACCTCATGTGTAGGCAGTGTGCACATAGCCTGTCTTCTCTTGAGACCCAGGTCTGCCTATGGTAGCCTTTCTCAGTAGCAAGGCTATGCTCACTGAGTCTGTACATAATCAAAGCTTTCCTTAAGTATGGGTCAGTCACAGTGGTCAGGTATTCTGCCACTGTGTACTGTCTGTTTAGGGCCAAATAGCATTCTAGCTTGCTCTGTTTTTTATAATTTCTTTCCAATGTGTTAAGTAATTATCTTTTTATTTTCTCATGATTTGGTTGGGGCGAATTGTGTTGCTGTCCTGGGGCTCTGGGAATCGCTTCCTTTTAGGTGGTTGTAGAATTGAACGGCTCTTTTCTGGATTTTGATCATTAGCGGGTATAATTCTGCTCTGCATGCATTATTTGGTGTTCTAATTTGTACACTGAGGATATTTTTGCAGATCTCTGCAAGTCTCAATTTGGTGTTTGTCCCATTTTGTGAATTGTTGGTTGGTGAGCGGACCCCAGACCTCACAACCATAAAGGGCAATGGGTTCTTTAACTGATTCAAGTATTTTTAGCCAGATGCTAATTGGTATGTCAAATTTTATGTTCCTTTTGATGGCATAGAAAGCTCTTCTTGCCTTTTCTCTCAGATAGTTCACAGCTTTATGGAAGTTACCTGTGGCGCTTATGGTTAGGCCGAGGTACAGTAACAGTCCAAGGTTTGGACACACCAAGTCATTCAAGGGTTTTACTTTATTTTGACTATTTTCTCCATTGTAGAATAACTATGAAATAACACATGCGGACTCATGTAGTAACCAAAAAAGTGATAAACATATCAAAATGTATTTTAGATTTTAGATTTTTCAAAATAGGCATCCTTTGCCTTGATGACAGCTTTGCACACTCTTGGTATTCTCTCAACCAGCTTTACCTGGAATGCTTTTCCAACATTCTCAACATATGCTTTTCCTTCACTCTGCAGTCCAACTCATCCCAAACCATCTCAATTGGGTTGAGGTCGGGTGATTGTGGAGGCCAGGTCATCTCATGCAGCACTCCATCACTCTCCTTCTTGGACAAATAGCCCTTACACAGCCTGGAGGTGTGTTGGGTCATTGTCCTGTTGAAAAACAAATGATAGTCCCACTAAGGGCAAACCAGATGGGATGGCGTATCGCTGCAGAATGCTGTGGTAGCCATGCTGGTTAAGTGTGCCTGGAATTCTAAAGAAATCACAGACATTGTTACCAGCAAAGCACACCCACACCATCACACCTCTTCTTCCATGCTTTATGGTGGGAACCACACATGCGGAGATCATCCGTTCACCTACTCTGTTTCTCACAAACACATAGCGGTTGCAACCAAAAATCTCAAATTTGGACTCATCAGACCGAAGGAAAGATTTCCACTGGTCTAACATCCATTGCTCGTATTGCTTGTCCCAAGCAAGTCTCTTATTATTATTTGTGTCCTTAAATAATGGTTTCTTTGCAGCAATTCGACTATGAAGGCCTGATTCACGCAGTCTCCTCTGAACAGTTGATGTTGAGATGTTTCTGTTACTTGAACTCTGTGAAGTATTTATTTGGGCTGCAATTTCTGAGGCTGGCAACTCTAATGAACTAATCCTCTGCAGCAGAGGAACTCTGGGTCTTCCTTTCCTGTGGCGGTCCTCGTGAGAGCCAGGTCATCATACTGTAGCGCTTGATGGTTTTTGCAACTGCACTTGAAGAACCATTCAAAGTTCTTGAATTTTTCCACATTGACTGCTTCATGTCTTAAAGTAATGACGGTCTGTCATTTCTCTTTGCTTATTTAAGCTCTTCTTGCCATACTATGGACTTGGTATTTTACCAAATAGGGCTATCTTCTGTATACCACCCTTATCTTATCAATACACAACTAATTGGCTCAAGAAGAAAAGAAAGTCCACAAATCACTTTTAACAAGGCACACCTGTTAATTGAAATGCATTCCAGGTGACTACCTCATGAAGTTGGTTGAGAGAATGTCAAGCATGTGCAAAGCTGTCATCAAGGCAAAGGGTGGCTACTTGAAGAATCTCAAATATAAAATATATTTTAATTTGTTTAACACTTTTTTGGTTACTGCATGATTCCATATGTGTAATTTCATAGTTTTGATGTCTTCACTATTATTCTACAATGTAGAAAATAGTAAAAATAAAATAAAACCCTGGAAGGAGTAGGTGTGTCCAAACCTTTGACTGGTACTGTACTGTTTTTTCTGTGATCGAAGGCAACAGTGTCTAGATGGAATTTGTATTTGTGGTCCTGGCAACTGGACCTTTTTTGCAACACCATTGTTTTTGTCTTACTGAGATTTACTGTCAGGGCCCAGGTCTGACATAATCTGTGCAATCTCTCGCTCTGACACCGCCTGGTATAGAGGTCCTGGATGGCAGAAAGCTTGGCCCCGGTGATCTAGTGGGCCGTACACACTACCCTCTGTTGCGCCTTATGGCCGGATATCGAGCAGTTGCCATACCAGGCAGTGATGCAAACGGTCAGGATGCTCTCAATGGTGCAGCTGTAGAGCTTTTTGAGGATCTGGGGACTCATGCCAAATCTTTTGTCTCCTGAGGGGGAATAGGCACTGTCATGCCCTCTTCACAACTGTCTTGGTGTGTTTGGACCACGATAGTTTGTTGGTGATGTGGACACCAAGGAACTTGAAGCTCGATTCGTTACACTACAGCCCCGTCGATGTGAGAGGGGGCGTGTTCAGCCCACCTTTTCCTGTAGTCCACGATCAGCGCCTGTGTTTGGCTCACGTTGAGGGAAAGGTTGTTGTCCTGGCATCACATTGCCAGGTCTCTGACCTCCTCCCTATAGTCTGTCTCATCGTTGTCAGTGATCAGGCCTACCGCCGTTGAGTCGCCAGCAAACTTAATGATGGTGTTGGAGTCGTGGGTGAACAGGGAGTACAGGAGGGGACTAAGCACTCTCTGCCCTCTGTCACTCACTGCCCTCTGTCACTCACTGACCTCTGTCACTCTCTGACCTCTGTCACTCTCTGACCTCTGTCACTCTCTGACCTTAATCTTGACCTTTGTAATACTCTTTTTCCCCCCTCTATCTCTTTCTCTCATCTACCTTTCTTTCTCTCGCTCTCTCCCTTTCTTTCTCACCTGCTCTCTCTTTCTGTCTCAGTCTCCTGTTCCCTCTCAGGGGAGTTCCCTGCATCTTTTTTTCTGAGAACAGAACAGGGGGTGAACAGAGGACATGAAACCCGAGAAGTTGAATTATAGAGGTAAAGGAAGCTGAACTGTTGACATACAGAGATGTTCTCTGTGTTCTTTCTTGAAGGCATCAAGCTATCATATTTTCAGTATGCAAAGAAGTGAAATAAGTAATGTCACCTAAAGTTGAACTGAAATAAGTATTGTAACCTAAAGTTGAACTGAAATAAGTAATGTCACGGGGGTTGTGATATTACAGAATGCTCAGATGGAAATATAATGTTCAGAACAAACATTATTCCTCAGCATGGAAAATATAGTCAATTGTACACTCTGTTCTGTACATTTCTATCTACGATATCCTGAACCTTTCACCTGTATGAATGCAGCCCAGGCCTAGAGGTGTCCCTGGGCAAGTTGAACATGATCCCCCTGGAAGGAAACGGTACAGAACGTAATCACCATAATGAAGGGATGTCGTGCATCATTGTAACACGTGAAGCAGCTGAGAAAGACACGTGTTGAGCGGCTTTAGGAGCAGGCTTATTAAGCTAAACGGGGAGCTCCAATCCCATACTGAGGATATTAACAAACACGCTTTACACAATTTCCACCGTTTCCCATGAGAACCTACATGAGGGCGGGCTAACCCCAACAGTTGACCAATCACAATGAGGCTACCTTTGAGGCTAATGACACTAATGACACTAATTTGTCATTCAGTCTGAGGTGCATGGGACTATAGACCAATAGCCATTCTCAGGAAGATTTAATGAGGGGGGTTTCTTTAAACATGCAGATTCTCAATCATAGATTTCTCTAAAGGTTCAAGTTTCTCACACACACGAAGGAAAAATCCCACACCTGAACAAATTCTCACACACAAACAATTGATCTTCAGTAAAATGTTTATTTACCCTCTCAATAGAGAAACAAGGCAGGACTGCACACACACACTCACACACACAGAACAGACACACGCACATACACACACAAACAACACACAGAGCCAGTGTCCATCAACACCGTGGCACCTTGACAGCGGTGGTAGACACCCCGGTCCTTGTCCTTTCAAAGTTTAGTACATTTCTAGGGACAAGACACACACACTGCCTGTCGCTGCACAGCTTTCTCACTAGTTGTTTAATGTCAGGCATCCTCCCTAATGCTCCACTTATAATCTCTACTTAATGTGTGGTCATACCAGCTCCCAAAATCAAAACGTGCCTCCGCATAAAGACCCAGTTTACAAAGTCATGAAGCTGCAGCCTTTGGGGTGAATCACATCTTTCTAATCGAGGTGTAATTCTTCTGCCCGGCGCTGCTTGGCGAGACACACCGGTAGGTAAAGAGGGCTTCTTTTCCATCTGGCCCAACTGTGGATGTCTGACGTATCACACCTCGTCCCAGACAAACGCTGCCATAAGGTTACAACAAGGCCCTCAGTGTCTGGACAATGTCCACAGCCATAGTGCTTTTGCATTCCAAATAACATTTTCTCTCCAATAAGTGAATTCATATTTGTGTCTGAGTGCTGTAAAAATAAACTCCAGGGAGCTGGTTAGTTCAATTATCATGTTGTTTTAGCAAATGGATTCACTGAGTCTTTTCCAGAGAACCTACGTCCCAAATGGCACCCTATTCCCTACATAACCCACTCATTTTAATTAGAGCCCTATGGGCCCTGGTCAAAAGTAGTGCACTATGTAGGGAATAGGGTGCCATTTGGGATGCAAACATACTTCCAAATGGCAACAGAGCTACTACTCAGAGCTAACGCTAAATGGAGAGAGGTCCACAGAATGAATCAGCATTTAATAATATGTTCTGAAATTAACCATATTTCCCTTCCAGTTCATGAACGTGTCATAGTCGAGATAGATTACAATTTGATATGTAGATTTATGTCCTTGGCTAGGACTGGGTGTCCTTAGACTATCTGTAGAATCTGAATCCAAAATAGCCCTCGGGCAAATTATTTTACAATTCCCATGGTTCCCCTGGTTTTGAAAAATCTATTTTCAGGGTTTTTAAGAGAGCCGGTAGGTCACATCGTTTCTTTCCACTATGCATCTTAAAAAGGTTTAGCTTGGTTTAGCTTGGATGCACGTTCTACTGTGCACAATACTGCAGTATGATCATTAAGGTAATATAACCAGACTCTGGTCAATCAAGTCTGAGACCACTGTGGTCATTTAGATAATCAAGTCTGAGACCACTGTGGTCATTTAGATAATCAAGTCTGAGACCACTGTGCTCATTTAGATAATCAAGTCTGAGACCACTGTGGTCATTTAGATAATCAAGTCTGAGACCACTGTGGTCATTTAGATAATCAAGTCTGAGACCACTGTGGTCATTTAGATAATCAAGTCTGAGACCACTGTGGTCATTTAGATAATCAAGTCTGAAACCACTGTGGTCATTTAGATAATCAAGTCTGAAACCACTGTGGTCATTTAGATAATCAAGTCTGAGACCACTGTGGTCATTTAGATAATCAAGTCTGAGACCACTGTGGTCATTTAGATAATCAAGTCACAATAAAGAGGCATCCTAAAATCAGCCGTACAGTCAAATGACAAGAATCACGTTTCAGAATGTGTATAGATGCGGAGACCTCCCTGGATAGAATGTGGTAACCATGCTGCTGAGATGTCTAATACAAGGAGTGATAAGAATAGCCTAGAACCTCCTGTAAAAATGACCATTACAAGTTCAACTTTAACACTACAGGTCACCTCAAGTGAAAATGTTTTTCTTTGTCTTTGGCATTTTCTCACATCCTCATGTAAAAGTATATTCATCTTCAAAATTAGGAAATGAAGTGATTTCCTACTTGTCAGTTGATTCCCATAATCATGTAACTGGACTATATTGAGGCCTTGCGGCCTGATGTCCCAGTAGTGATGAAAAGGGCTGAGGCGAGTTATAGCGCTGTCGACAAGGCACCTTTTAAAGGTAATGTTTCCGCCGTTCACGGAGATCGCATTCAAGGTAAACGCTGCAGATGCCGGCTCAATCAGAAATTACCTTTAAATGTCAACAAAGTGCCTTGGATTGAATTCTGGCCTGAGTAAGCCAGTTTGTAAGAAACAGATGTTTTTAAACTTTGCTCCTTTGCTACTGATGTTAATTTGTCTTTATCAGCTTGTCATTGCCTCTGATTACCTCTCACTATAACAACCTGTATGACCAGACACACATTTTCAGTTACTCATTCAAACAATTTCATCAACACACTCAAACAGTGATCTATTTCCCCCAAAATCGTTCAGTTCCGCTCGATTGAATTTGAATGGTAATGTTCACGTGTTCGCGGAGACCTCATTCACTGTAAACTAAACAATGCATATGTTGGCTATATCGGAAATAAAATTTCACTCTGAACTTCAGTGATACTGATCAGCCATGCAGCACATCTCATATTTCCAAGTGGTACGGAGGAGATTGAATGACCAAAGAGAGTAAAAGAACAGGACAATGTAATTCTGGGTGCTGATCCAGATAGATAGCTATCAGACACCATCAACTTTCTGGACTATGTTTCATGTAGATTGTTCTTGAAGACAAAGCTTCCTTTGAACACACAACGGAGGATGGGAAAGATCCCTATTTTAATCAGGCTGCGTTCAGGGAAAACAGAGCTGCCTAATTCTGCCAGTGAAGCTTCTGATTTCTCCCCACAAGATGCATGATCTTCACCCATGATCTTGGCTATCATGGTCACCAACATGAATATTAATATTGACTAGTAGTGTGGTTGAAATGGCATTAGTTGTAGTATAGGCAATGCATTTTATAGTCCTGATTGAAAATCATTCTTGGACTCCAATGTCGAATCAAAATCCACAGACATAAACATCTGACAGTCAGAATAAAGTTCAGTATTTGTTGTGAAATCAACCAGTTGAATTGCATGAGGTTTATGTCAATATAGACCAAATGGGCAAATGTGACAGACCCTTTCAGGGGAGATAAACAGATACAAAGGCAACTTCATAAGTTAACTGCCTGAGGTATCCAATTGTAACATTAACATTCAGACATTGGTGGTGTCCTAGAGTTTCAGGATATTGAGATGAAAATCTATTTCTAGTCTACCCATTTGACATTCCCTTAGTTCCCTTAGGCCTACCACCATGGAACAATCAACGCATTGGCATACGCACGGTAGTCTCCAACTAGGTAGGTGGGAAAGGTGTGGAAACATGACATTTTCTCCAGTGAGCTCTGAAAGGCCTTGACTCTGTGAAACACAGGGCACACACACATAGAGACAAACATGTGACATGATCACATGTGATGTGTTCCAAAAACATGTTTTCACATGATTTCACGTGACATTTAATCATGTGATTTCCCAAATGTTAAATCATGTTTTTTCTGTAAGGGATAGCTCTGTCAGGTCTCTCCTGTTCCTCACCCCTCTGCCATCTCTGCACCCCTCTGCCATCAGCCAACCAAATTCAAATGCTGTGAGTAAACAGGAACTCTTACTGACAGGGTAAAGAGATTGGCCGGTTCCCTGGCCAGAGGACAGAGGACCTCCCCTTATTAGAGTGTGTGTGTGTGCAGTGTGTGTGTATGGGCGTATGTTTGTGTATGTGTGTTTTTTATTTTATTTTATTTTTATTTCACCTTTATTTAACCAGGTAGGCTAGTTGAGAACACCTTTATTTAACCAGGTAGGCCAGTTGAGAACACCTTTATTTAACCAGGTAGGCTAGTTGAGAACACCTTTATTTAACCAGGTAGGCTAGTTGAGAACACCTTTATTTAACCAGGTAGGCCAGTTGAGAACACCTTTATTTAACCAGGTAGGCAAGTTGAGAACACCTTTATTTAACCAGGTAGGCTAGTTGAGAACACCTTTATTTAACCAGGTAGGCTAGTTGAGAACACCTTTATTTAACCAGGTAGGCTAGTTGAGAACACCTTTATTTAACCAGGTAGGCTAGTTGAGAACACCTTTATTTAACCAGGTAGGCTAGTTGAGAACACCTTTATTTAACCAGGTAGGCCAGTTGAGAACACCTTTATTTAACCAGGTAGGCCAGTTGAGAACACCTTTATTTAACCAGGTAGGCTAGTTGAGAACACCTTTATTTAACCAGGTAGGCCAGTTGAGAACACCTTTATTTAACCAGGTAGGCCAGTTGAGAACACCTTTATTTAACCAGGTAGGCCAGTTGAGAACACCTTTATTTAACCAGGTAGGCTAGTTGAGAACACCTTTATTTAACCAGGTAGGCCAGTTGAGAACACCTTTATTTAACCAGGTAGGCCAGTTGAGAACACCTTTATTTAACCAGGTAGGCCAGTTGAGAACACCTTTATTTAACCAGGTAGGCTAGTTGAGAACACCTTTATTTAACCAGGTAGGCCAGTTGAGAACACCTTTATTTAACCAGGTAGGCTAGTTGAGAACACCTTTATTTAACCAGGTAGGCCAGTTGAGAACACCTTTATTTAACCAGGTAGGCTAGTTGAGAACACCTTTATTTAACCAGGTAGGCTAGTTGAGAACACCTTTATTTAACCAGGTAGGCTAGTTGAGAACACCTTTATTTAACCAGGTAGGCCAGTTGAGAACACCTTTATTTAACCAGGTAGGCTAGTTGAGAACACCTTTATTTAACCAGGTAGGCCAGTTGAGAACACCTTTATTTAACCAGGTAGGCTAGTTGAGAACACCTTTATTTAACCAGGTAGGCTAGTTGAGAACACCTTTATTTAACCAGGTAGGCTAGTTGAGAACACCTTTATTTAACCAGGTAGGCCAGTTGAGAACACCTTTATTTAACCAGGTAGGCTAGTTGAGAACACCTTTATTTAACCAGGTAGGCCAGTTGAGAACACCTTTATTTAACCAGGTAGGCTAGTTGAGAACACCTTTATTTAACCAGGTAGGCCAGTTGAGAACACCTTTATTTAACCAGGTAGGCTAGTTGAGAACACCTTTATTTAACCAGGTAGGCTAGTTGAGAACACCTTTATTTAACCAGGTAGGCCAGTTGAGAACACCTTTATTTAACCAGGTAGGCTAGTTGAGAACACCTTTATTTAACCAGGTAGGCCAGTTGAGAACACCTTTATTTAACCAGGTAGGCAAGTTGAGAACACCTTTATTTAACCAGGTAGGCTAGTTGAGAACACCTTTATTTAACCAGGTAGGCTAGTTGAGAACACCTTTATTTAACCAGGTAGGCTAGTTGAGAACACCTTTATTTAACCAGGTAGGCTAGTTGAGAACACCTTTATTTAACCAGGTAGGCTAGTTGAGAACACCTTTATTTAACCAGGTAGGCCAGTTGAGAACACCTTTATTTAACCAGGTAGGCCAGTTGAGAACACCTTTATTTAACCAGGTAGGCTAGTTGAGAACACCTTTATTTAACCAGGTAGGCCAGTTGAGAACACCTTTATTTAACCAGGTAGGACAGTTGAGAACACCTTTATTTAACCAGGTAGGCTAGTTGAGAACACCTTTATTTAACCAGGTAGGCTAGTTGAGAACACCTTTATTTAACCAGGTAGGCCAGTTGAGAACACCTTTATTTAACCAGGTAGGCCAGTTGAGAACACCTTTATTTAACCAGGTAGGCCAGTTGAGAACACCTTTATTTAACCAGGTAGGCCAGTTGAGAACACCTTTATTTAACCAGGTAGGCTAGTTGAGAACACCTTTATTTAACCAGGTAGGCCAGTTGAGAACACCTTTATTTAACCAGGTAGGCTAGTTGAGAACACCTTTATTTAACCAGGTAGGCAAGTTGAGAACACCTTTATTTAACCAGGTAGGCCAGTTGTGAACACCTTTATTTAACCAGGTGGGCTAGTTGAGAACACCTTTATTTAACCAGGTAGGCTAGTTGAGAACACCTTTATTTAACCAGGTAGGCCAGTTGAGAACACCTTTATTTAACCAGGTAGGCTAGTTGAGAACACCTTTATTTAACCAGGTAGGCTAGTTGAGAACACCTTTATTTAACCAGGTAGGCTAGTTGAGAACACCTTTATTTAACCAGGTAGGCTAGTTGAGAACACCTTTATTTAACCAGGTAGGCTAGTTGAGAACACCTTTATTTAACCAGGTAGGACAGTTGAGAACACCTTTATTTAACCAGGTAGGCCAGTTGAGAACACCTTTATTTAACCAGGTAGGCTAGTTGAGAACACCTTTATTTAACCAGGTAGGCCAGTTGAGAACACCTTTATTTAACCAGGTAGGCCAGTTGAGAACACCTTTATTTAACCAGGTAGGCTAGTTGAGAACACCTTTATTTAACCAGGTAGGCTAGTTGAGAACACCTTTATTTAACCAGGTAGGCCAGTTGAGAACACCTTTATTTAACCAGGTAGGCCAGTTGAGAACACCTTTATTTAACCAGGTAGGCCAGTTGAGAACACCTTTATTTAACCAGGTAGGCCAGTTGAGAACACCTTTATTTAACCAGGTAGGCTAGTTGAGAACACCTTTATTTAACCAGGTAGGCTAGTTGAGAACACCTTTATTTAACCAGGTAGGCTAGTTGAGAACACCTTTATTTAACCAGGTAGGCCAGTTGAGAACACCTTTATTTAACCAGGTAGGCTAGTTGAGAACACCTTTATTTAACCAGGTAGGCTAGTTGAGAACACCTTTATTTAACCAGGTAGGCTAGTTGAGAACACCTTTATTTAACCAGGTAGGCTAGTTGAGAACACCTTTATTTAACCAGGTAGGCCAGTTGAGAACACCTTTATTTAACCAGGTAGGCCAGTTGAGAACACCTTTATTTAACCAGGTAGGCTAGTTGAGAACACCTTTATTTAACCAGGTAGGCTAGTTGAGAACACCTTTATTTAACCAGGTAGGCTAGTTGAGAACACCTTTATTTAACCAGGTAGGCCAGTTGAGAACACCTTTATTTAACCAGGTAGGCCAGTTGAGAACACCTTTATTTAACCAGGTAGGCTAGTTGAGAACACCTTTATTTAACCAGGTAGGCCAGTTGAGAACACCTTTATTTAACCAGGTAGGCCAGTTGAGAACACCTTTATTTAACCAGGTAGGCCAGTTGAGAACACCTTTATTTAACCAGGTAGGCTAGTTGAGAACACCTTTATTTAACCAGGTAGGCCAGTTGAGAACACCTTTATTTAACCAGGTAGGCCAGTTGAGAACACCTTTATTTAACCAGGTAGGCCAGTTGAGAACACCTTTATTTAACCAGGTAGGCCAGTTGAGAACACCTTTATTTAACCAGGTAGGCCAGTTGAGAACACCTTTATTTAACCAGGTAGGCTAGTTGAGAACACCTTTATTTAACCAGGTAGGCTAGTTGAGAACACCTTTATTTAACCAGGTAGGCCAGTTGAGAACACCTTTATTTAACCAGGTAGGCTAGTTGAGAACACCTTTATTTAACCAGGTAGGCCAGTTGAGAACACCTTTATTTAACCAGGTAGGCTAGTTGAGAACACCTTTATTTAACCAGGTAGGCCAGTTGAGAACACCTTTATTTAACCAGGTAGGCCAGTTGAGAACACCTTTATTTAACCAGGTAGGCCAGTTGAGAACACCTTTATTTAACCAGGTAGGCCAGTTGAGAACACCTTTATTTAACCAGGTAGGCTAGTTGAGAACACCTTTATTTAACCAGGTAGGCCAGTTGAGAACACCTTTATTTAACCAGGTAGGCTAGTTGAGAACACCTTTATTTAACCAGGTAGGCAAGTTGAGAACACCTTTATTTAACCAGGTAGGCCAGTTGTGAACACCTTTATTTAACCAGGTGGGCTAGTTGAGAACACCTTTATTTAACCAGGTAGGCTAGTTGAGAACACCTTTATTTAACCAGGTAGGCCAGTTGAGAACACCTTTATTTAACCAGGTAGGCTAGTTGAGAACACCTTTATTTAACCAGGTAGGCTAGTTGAGAACACCTTTATTTAACCAGGTAGGCTAGTTGAGAACACCTTTATTTAACCAGGTAGGCTAGTTGAGAACACCTTTATTTAACCAGGTAGGCTAGTTGAGAACACCTTTATTTAACCAGGTAGGACAGTTGAGAACACCTTTATTTAACCAGGTAGGCCAGTTGAGAACACCTTTATTTAACCAGGTAGGCTAGTTGAGAACACCTTTATTTAACCAGGTAGGCCAGTTGAGAACACCTTTATTTAACCAGGTAGGCCAGTTGAGAACACCTTTATTTAACCAGGTAGGCTAGTTGAGAACACCTTTATTTAACCAGGTAGGCTAGTTGAGAACACCTTTATTTAACCAGGTAGGCCAGTTGAGAACACCTTTATTTAACCAGGTAGGCCAGTTGAGAACACCTTTATTTAACCAGGTAGGCCAGTTGAGAACACCTTTATTTAACCAGGTAGGCCAGTTGAGAACACCTTTATTTAACCAGGTAGGCTAGTTGAGAACACCTTTATTTAACCAGGTAGGCTAGTTGAGAACACCTTTATTTAACCAGGTAGGCTAGTTGAGAACACCTTTATTTAACCAGGTAGGCCAGTTGAGAACACCTTTATTTAACCAGGTAGGCTAGTTGAGAACACCTTTATTTAACCAGGTAGGCTAGTTGAGAACACCTTTATTTAACCAGGTAGGCTAGTTGAGAACACCTTTATTTAACCAGGTAGGCTAGTTGAGAACACCTTTATTTAACCAGGTAGGCCAGTTGAGAACACCTTTATTTAACCAGGTAGGCCAGTTGAGAACACCTTTATTTAACCAGGTAGGCTAGTTGAGAACACCTTTATTTAACCAGGTAGGCTAGTTGAGAACACCTTTATTTAACCAGGTAGGCTAGTTGAGAACACCTTTATTTAACCAGGTAGGCCAGTTGAGAACACCTTTATTTAACCAGGTAGGCCAGTTGAGAACACCTTTATTTAACCAGGTAGGCTAGTTGAGAACACCTTTATTTAACCAGGTAGGCCAGTTGAGAACACCTTTATTTAACCAGGTAGGCCAGTTGAGAACACCTTTATTTAACCAGGTAGGCCAGTTGAGAACACCTTTATTTAACCAGGTAGGCTAGTTGAGAACACCTTTATTTAACCAGGTAGGCCAGTTGAGAACACCTTTATTTAACCAGGTAGGCCAGTTGAGAACACCTTTATTTAACCAGGTAGGCCAGTTGAGAACACCTTTATTTAACCAGGTAGGCCAGTTGAGAACACCTTTATTTAACCAGGTAGGCCAGTTGAGAACACCTTTATTTAACCAGGTAGGCTAGTTGAGAACACCTTTATTTAACCAGGTAGGCTAGTTGAGAACACCTTTATTTAACCAGGTAGGCCAGTTGAGAACACCTTTATTTAACCAGGTAGGCTAGTTGAGAACACCTTTATTTAACCAGGTAGGCCAGTTGAGAACACCTTTATTTAACCAGGTAGGCTAGTTGAGAACACCTTTATTTAACCAGGTAGGCCAGTTGAGAACACCTTTATTTAACCAGGTAGGCCAGTTGAGAACACCTTTATTTAACCAGGTAGGCCAGTTGAGAACACCTTTATTTAACCAGGTAGGCCAGTTGAGAACAAGTTCTCATTTACAACTGTGACCTGGCCAAGATAAAGCAAAGCAGTGCGACACAAACAACAACACAGAGTTACACATGGAACAAACAAACATACAGTCAATAACACGATAGAAAAGTCGATGTACAGTGTGTGTAAATTAGGTAAGATAAGGGAGGTAAGGCAAGAAATAGGCCATGGTGGCGAAATAATTACAATATAGCAATTAAACACTGGGGTGATAGATGTGTAGAAGATGAGTGTGCAAGTAGAGATACTGGGGTGCAAAGGAGCAAAATAAATAAAATAAATAACAGTATGGGGATGAGGGAGTTGGGTGGGTTATTTACAGTGATCTGTGAGCTGCTCTGACAGCTGGTGCTTAAAGTTAGTGAGGGAGATATGAGCCTCCAGCTTCAGTGATTTTTGCCGTTAGCTCCAGGCATTGGCTGCAGAGACTTTGAAGGAAAGGCAGCCAAAGGAAGAATTGGCTTTGGGGGTGACCAGTGAAATATACCTGCTGGAGCGCATGCTACGGGTGGGTGCTGCTATGGTGACCAGTGAGCTGAGATAAGGTGGCGCTTTACCTAGCAAGGACTTATAGATGACCTGGAGCCAGTGGGTTTGGCGACGAATATGAAGTGAGGGCTATCCAAGGAGAGCATACAGGTCGCAGTGGTGGGTAGTATATGGGGCTTTGGTGACTAAACGGATGGCACTGTGATAAACTGCATCCAATTTGTTGAGTAGGGTGTTGGAGGCTATTTTGTAAATGACATCGCCGAAGTCAAGGATCGGTAGGATAGTCAGTTTCACGAGGGTATGTTTGGCAGCATGAGTGAAGGATGCTTTGTTGCAAAATAGGAA